>NW_028170508.1:0-15194 GCF_963971535.1 Notolepis coatsorum
CGTATCGCACACTCACACACACACACACACACACACACACACACACACACCACACACACACACACCACACACACACACACACACACACACACACACACACACACACACACACACAGAGACACACTCACACACACACACACACACACACACACACACACACAACACAGAGACACACTCACACACACACACACACACACACACACAACACATACACACACACACACACCACACACACACACACACACACACACACACACAGACACACTCACACACACACACAACACACACACACAGAGACACACTCACACACACTACACATACACACACACACACACACACACAGAGACACACTCACCACACACACACACACACCACACACACACACACACCACACACACACACACACACACACACACTCACTCACACACTCACTCACACACACACACACACACACACACACACACAGACACACACACCACACACACACACACACACACACACACACACACACACAACACACACACACACACACACACACACACACACACACACACACACACACACACACACACACATCGCATCTCTGCTCTCATCCACCCATTATATTGTTGAGGTGCTCAGCTGAGGTTGTAATTATTGTTGGACATTAGTACCAGTGGTAAATGGGATTGTAAATTGTCTGTGTGTTGTGCCTTTTTAGTACATGCATGTATGTCTGTGTGATACAATACAAAAACTTAATTAATCCCCATAGAGCAATTTGTGAGTGAGTGAGTGAGTGAGTGAGTGAGTGAGTGAGTGAGTGAGTGAGTGAGTGAGTGAGTGAGTGAGTGAGTGAGTGAGTGAGTGAGTGAGTGAGTGAGTGAGTGAGTGAGTGAGTGAGTGTGTGTGTGTGTGTGTGTGTGTGTGTGTGCGTGTGTGTATGTGTATGTGCCTTGCATGTGTCCAGTTCTATACTCCTTCTCAGTGTAGCTGTTGTATGTTGTGTGTTGGTTCAGCCTGCAGACGCCCTCTACATGCCTCTGTTATCTGGCCTTATCGCCACAGCGAAGCATATTTCTCAAGAGCTTGACCTCTGCTGTCCAAATTTACAGCCAAAGTCAAACAGTGTTCTAATGGGCTACGCTCTTAATCTGTGTTTATCTCTATCTCTCTCTATTGCCCGGTGATTCTAACAAACTGCCCCTCTGTGTGGCGCAAACAGTAGCCAAACAGCTATCGGCACCATGCCAACCCGGCGAGATCTACCTTCAGTCCAGAGGAAGAACAAGAGAGGGACTCCATGTCCCCAGGTGTAGACAGGTCACACCCAAGCCATCCGGTTACATGATGGTTATACAGCTGGTTACATGATGGTTATACAGCTGGTTACATGAGGGTTATACAGCTGGTTACCCATACTAAACAAAATGTCAACGCTTTGGATAACAGCCACCACTATGATTTTTCTTGTTCAGTGTCCATCTGACGACAGCAGTGACAACCAAACATGAAGAAATAAACATGGCTAACATCATGAAACGCTGTATACAAATACAAAATAGATCTACTAAATAGATTTTTGTTCAGCGATGATCTAAGAACACGTGGTCTGGATGGGGACGTCTGAGCGGTGGACAGCGAGTAGCATGTTGTTACCGTGTAGCTCCGTCTCTCCATGTCTAGTGTTTAGGTATGTCTACCTGTTAAAGGAACATGCCAACATTTTGGGAAATTTGCTTATCATCTTCTACAGAGAGAGACAAGAAGATAGATACCGGTTGCGTTCAGTAGAAAGCTATCTGGCTGCACGTTAGCCTAGCTTAGCACAATGAATGGAAGCGGACAGTTCCGGTTAGCCTAGGCATTGCCCAACTAACACCTCTCCCGAAGGCTAACCGGCCATGTCCGCTTCCATTCATTGTGCCAAGCTAGGCTAACATGCAGCCAGATAGCTTTCTACTGAACTCACAGAGAGGAAACTGGTATCTATCTTCTCGTCTCTCTCTGGAGAAGACGGTAAGCTAATTTCCCAAAATGTTGGCGTGTTCCTTTAAGTTAGTTAAGTTAGCGAGAGAGATTTATTGGAAGGTTTCAAATACAACAAATAGTGTCCAGTGCAGTGGAGGGTGAGACAGAGTACAGGATGAAACCAAATCCTTAGTTTCTACACATGACGCCCCGACAGAGAACCATATAAGTCCATATTGAAATGTTTTGACTAACCAACACGACCACAAATCACGTAGTGAAGGTTCTAGAACACCTGGAGGTACAAAACACCGTAGCTCACCGGCTTGAAACACCATTCTTCTCAAAACTCCAAATGGACTTATATGGTTATTAAACTATGTGTTTCACTGTGAATGGGAACGTCGTCGTACACCATCATGGTGGAATGGTAAATGGACTGCACGGACCTACGTGGCTTTTTCTAGGGGCTCCTTGACACGGGGTGATGATGGTAAAAGCTGATTTTTGAAGAGAAGTGGCAAGATGTTACCAGAGCAGATGGAACATGCTGTCAGGACAAAGGCTCTCCTCTATGTGTGTGTGTGTGTGTGTGCGTGTGTGTGCGTGTGTTGTGTGTGTGTGTGTGTGTGTGTGTGTGTGTGTGTGTGTGTGTGTGTGTGTGTGTGTGTGTGTGTGTGTGTGTGTGTGTGTGTGTGTGTGTGTGTGTGTGTGTGTGTGTGTGTGTGTGTGTGTGTGTGTGTGTGTGTGTGTGTGTGTGGTTGGGTGATTTAACCTGGGCTCATCGATTGCTCCAACCCCTGCTCCTGGGCCCAATTAACTACTAGACCCAAGACAGGCGTGGTTGCTTAAATCACAGCACAACACAGTGCTTTACACTGTGCTTTACCGAACTGAGGCCAGGGAGCATCCCAGACCAACGCCTACCGCACCTCCCCCCAAGCAAGCAAGCAAGCAAGGGGGGAGAAATACAATAAATCAGAGGTGGACTCTGATACAGCATTGCCGTACCTAACACAATAAAACGCCTGACTCTGACACAGGGTTGCTGTACCTTAACAACACAAAAAAACAGACTCTGTAGGGTTACCATGCCTAACAAAAATAACAAACAATAAAATGACCACAATCTGTAGGGTTACCACCATACCTAACAAAAATAACAAACAATAAAATGACCAGAATCTGTAGGGTTACCATAAAAGATTATATAAAAAAAAAAAAATCCTTTATTGATTCCCTTGGGGAAATTCATAGCAATTCAAGTCATAGCAGCATGAGGAGGGGGGGGGGGGTACAGGTATGGGCAGGGTTATTATAGAAGACATAAGTATTGGCAATACAATTATAGTACATTGTAAACAATACAATTAACTCTGAATATAAGCACATGAGCAAGTAGGCAGAGTAATCAAAGGTGCAGATGAGGGTCTGTATGCCCTATCAGTTATATTATATGTTACAATAACTAAAACAATAAAAAGACCGGACTCTGTAGAGGTTACCATACCTAACAAAAACAACAAACAATAAAATGACCAGACTCTGAAATAGGGTTACCATACCCTAAACAACTAAATATAACAAACAAAAGTGTCCCCAACAACCAAGAATATTCCCCTTTTCGGTGGCTATAAAGTCCCAGTACAGGTTCCATGCATGTGACCCTCCCTGGCAGAGGTGCAGCCAGGCTTGGGCTGTTGTGGGGCAGTTTGTAGGGGTAGCTTGGGCTGTTGTGGGGCAGTTTGTAGGGTAGCTTGGGCTGTTGTGGGGCAGTTTGTAGTGGTAGCTTGGGCTGTTGTGGGGCAGTTTGTAGAGGTGGCTTGGGCTGTTGTGGGGCAGTTTGTAGGGGTGGCTTGGGCTGTTGTGGGGCAGTTTGTAGGGTAGCTTGGGCTGTTGTGGGGCAGTTTGTAGAGGTAGCTTGGGCTGTTGTGGGGCAGTTTGTAGGGTAGCTTGGGCTGTTGTGGGGCAGTTTGTAGGCGTGACTGGGCTGTTGTGGGGCAGTTTGTAGGGTAGCTTGGGCTGTTGTGGGGCAGTTTGCAGGGGTAGCTTGGGCTGTTGTGGGGCAGTTTGTAGGGTAGCTTGGGCTGTTGTGGGGCAGTTTGTAGGGGTGGCTGGGCTGTTGTGGGGCAGTTTGTAGGGGTGGCTTGGGCTGTTGTGGGGCAGTTTGTAGGGGTGGCTGGGCTGTTGTGGGGCAGTTTGCAGGTGTGGCTGGGCTGTTGTGGGGCAGTTTGCAGGGGTAGCTTGGGCTGTTGTGGGGCAGTTTGTAGGGGTGGCTGGGCTGTTGTGGGGCAGTTTGTAGGGGTGGCTTGGGCTGTTGTGGGGCAGTTTGCAGGGGTGGCTGGGCTGTTGTGCGGCAGTTTGCAGGGGCGGCTGGGCTGTTGTGGGGGCTGTTGTGGGGCAGTTTGCAGGGGTGGCTGGGCTGTTGTGGGGCAGTTTGTAGGGGTAGCTTGGGCTGTTGTGGGGCAGTTTGTAGGGGTGGCTGGGCTCAGGGCTGCTGACGCCAGTGGAGAGGCTGGGCAGCTGGCTGGCCATGCGGTGGCGGCTGCTTGGAGGAGTAGCTAGCTGCACGCCGTTAAACCATGACTGGTGACTGGCAGCAGCTGCTTCTCCCGCTGGACAACTGCTGCTGCCAGTCAGGAGAAGGCTGGTGCTGTTGTCTGTTCACCTGCTGGTGGCTCCTGTCCGTCTGGGTCCCATTCTGTACCAGAGGGCCCCACGTTGGGCCCCAGAGTGTGGCAGTTGTGCAGTGGCTCAGGAGTTAGAGCAGTCGTCTGGTAATCCCGAGGTTTCGATTCCCGCTCCTCCTGGGCAGCGTGTCGAAGTGTCTACGAGCAAGATACTTAACCCCTAACTTCTCCCGATGAGCAGGTGGGCACCTTGCATGGTTGCCTCCGCCGTCGGTGTGTGAATGTGTGAGTGAATGGGACAAAATGTGAGGAGGAGATTGTAAAGCGCTTTGGAAAAAAGAGATATATAAATGCACCATTTACTATTTTTTTTAACCATTTAAAAGCAGACCAGGGAGAGGTGGCAAGATGTTACAAGGCAGAGCAGTTGGAACACGCTGTCAGGACAAAGGCTCCCTTCTATGTGTGTGTCGATGGGTGATTTAACATGTGCTCATCGATTGCTCTGATGCACGCCAGGTGCGTAGCCAGCCCTGCGCTTATAGATGGCTCATTATATGGAGAGAAAAAAACGTTACACAAATCCAACAAAAGGTTTTTCAATGGATTCTGGTATACCTTTGATCATGCTAAATGACATACTGAGAATCTAAGACATCCAGAAAGGGGTCATTTTCATTTTCAAAATGGCGTCGTCCAAGATGACTGCAGGGAGCTTAAAATGGTTATATCTCAATTCACCCTAGAAAGGTGGTTTTGGTGTCTAACTCTAGGTTTTCAAAACATTTTGGACACTCAAAATGGGTCAATAGCATATAAAAACGAAAAGAAAAACTACATACAAAGTAAAACAATATAGGTAGCCTATACTGAGGTGTTCAGAAAGCTCTAAATAATGAACATTTGACATTACAGAAAATTTACTAAACTTGCAAAGCAACATATTGAAGTTGCAAAGGAGAAATAACTCTGTAATGATATTTTATAATCAATCAATACTGCCAAGCTTTCATGTGACCTGATGTCAGGTTAACACAATGGACCTCATTCCTGAACGCAGTTAAGAAAAAGTTACAAAGACATTTCTTCTTATGAGGTTCCCGGGAAAATTCTGGCATTTTTTTTCACCTGGTATTCGTTTTTAGCTAAGAACAGGATTTAAGAACGCAGAAACGCAGTTGTAGATAGGCCAGATTGGAATGCGCCCATGTCGCCAGATGATTCCCAAAAGAAAACAAAAAAAAAATATCCTGAACTTAGAAGCAGGCCAGGACAGTGTTTCTATTGCAGCAGCGCAATAGTTAGATAACCTAGGTGGGGAACAACCAGGAGATCACTGCAACTCACACAAGTTGGAGAACTATCTCTCTCTCTCTCTCTCTTGCTCTCACACACACACACAAAAGGAGCCGCATGTGATTGGTGGAGGCGGGACCCTTACAAAAAACTGTTGTTGCTAATCATTGACACATGCTAGCCTGTATTATACAACGGCATGCAAATTTCTCGATTCTGATTGGCCATTCACACGTCTTTATTGGCAACAATCCACGGTCCTGGGCTCAGGACCCGCCCACAACCGAATCACATAACCCTCCCCGGCTCACTCCGGGAGAAAACAAGATCGCGGACAACAAATGGTTATGTTGAAAGCACCATAACGACTAAATATGAAGCGATTCTGTCAAGGGGAATGTGTTAGTCCTTTAAACAATGTTGGATGATGTAATTGATGGGTCTTGACTCAATCTAGAACAAAAGAAAAATCGCGGATTGATTGATAGATTAATTGATTGATTTAAATTTCTTCCTTCCTACTTTCTACTGACTGCAGCGTTCTCTCTCACACACTGTCCGACGCTGGCGTACCCACAAACACACACACACACACATACACACACACACACACACACACACACACACACACACACACATACACACACACACGCACACACACACTGTGACACACACACACACACACACACACGCACACACACACACACACACTCCTGTCTGCAACAGCGGGGGAGTCAGACTGAGAGAGAAGCAGCGCTGTTTTAAGTGAGCATGGTCTATTGAATTGATTGATTGGTTGATTGCTAATTTTATTACTGTACCCCTGGTTTCCAACTGGTTAAGTTTAGGCTAAAAGAAATAAATAAAAAAATAGGGCGAAGAAAACGTTTTTTTCCTATAGGGCAAAGAAAACGTTTTAATTTGTTTTACCTACTTTATATTCTGCATCTGGTAATAAAATTTTCAATCAATCATTCCAATAATACACAGTTGGATGTGTTAGTTGGTTGGATGCACTTCAAGCTGCTTCCACATGAGGCAACTTCTCTCAATCATTCCAATAATACACAGTTGGATGTGTTAGTTTGGTTGGATGCACTTCAAGCTGCTTCCACATGGAGTTGTGGGAACTACTTTTTCTGGCGGATGGTTTTTTCAATAAATCTTCGATTAATGTGTGTTTATTGTATAGAAATAAGGTTGGATGAATCTGGCAGTTGTATAAAAGCTTTACACCACGTGCAGTCGTGATTTGTGACCAATAAACCATGCCTAGGGGGGTCTAACGACCCTCGGCTGCGCCTCGGGCCTAACAACCACCCCTAGGCATGGTTTATTGGTCACAAACCACTCCTGCGTGTGATGTAATGCTTAAATAATCCCCCCCAGAAAAGTCTACTTTGCATTTGATATATTGCAAATATATGCCATCACACACACTGGCATTTAAAGGGTACAAATAAAAAAATGCCTGCACCAGAATGCAGGAAATGAAGTCTTTGTAACAAGAAATGTCCTGGTGGGGGACCCCCTGCTTAAAAAGTGGTCTGACTGGGGCTATATTTTGCACTATATTTCCTGGCCTGAATGATTTCCCCAGTCCGGCCCTGGTTAAAAGCCTCCAATGCTTATTAGTGTGTGTGCGTTTGAACGTGTGCATGTTTCAACCATACATTTCCATTTATTAAAAAAATTTAAATTAAAATTAAATTATTTTTTTTGTTTTTTACCTCCTATAATAGTGGGGGTCGCGGCTCTCTGACCCCGTTATTTTTGGGTCGCGGCCTGAAAAGTTTGGGAACCCCTGGTTTAAGGTGTGTACAAGTGCCTCTGCTTGCTTCATCAGCTTCTGATGTGGCAGGTCTTGGAAGTTGTACAAAATTGCATACCTTTCACCTTGGCACGTTTCTCGTCTTCTTCTTTTCTTCTCTTTTTATACTGGATGGCCGGATGGCTTTTGCCTCTTCATAGTTATCTTTCTTTCCTCAACGCTCAATTCTATAAACACTTGACCGATACCCATCAATGCACAGCGCTTTAGCATGTTCTGACTGTGAACACCTAAAGCTGAGGCTCAGACCGACCGACCGTTTTAGATTTTTGGCTAATTTCCCCTTATGTTAGAATTTTTTTTTATGTAAAAATAATGGTTGCAGATATAGAGGGGCAACCGCCTATATCGCCTGTAGGAAGCTCCGCCCCTGATGCCATTGTTTTGTATCTTGTAGATCTTATAACACTACCTCATGCATACTGCACCTTATGTGACACTGTGAATAATGTGAATATTCCTCAGCTAGTCAGATAGTAAATTATATTGACCATATTGATCAAATTGTTTACACTGCCTGTGTTGTTTTTTACTACCTGTATACTGTGTTGTTTTACTACCTGTACCCCCCCCCCTCCCCCCCATGCTGCTATGATGCCTGAATTTCCCCAAGGGGATCAATAAAGGAATATCTTATATCTTATCTTATAACGCAACGCTTTCTGTATTCCAGCAAGAGACAAACTAATCTTCCTCACCAGGAGAAGTCTGTAGCGGAAGTATGTACTTCTGTCGGCAGAAGTCTGTAGCGATAATTTTTTATGATCTCTTTTTACTACACAGTTCTGTATATCTGTATGTCTTGTATGTCATAAATGTCCTGATGAATTGAAAATGGTAGACCCCGATGTAAACAAGACAAAAGTATTTTTCTAGTCTGCATCCTCTTAGCAGTTGTTTTGTATTGTACGAATTCTGCAATCTGTTAATAAAGTTTTCAATCAATCAATCAAAGCCACAATCAAACTGGGAATCTTCGGATTACCAGACGACCGCTCTACCTCCTGAGCTACTGCTGCCCTCATGCACAAACACACCTTGTGACCTTGTCTTCTTCATGTTTGAATCTCATTTGCGTCTCATTTGCATGGCAGTTGACACTCCTTTTGTGTGACTCCAGCACATGCAAATCCAACTTCTTCTGTCTCGTTTAACTTACCTGCTTGGGTTTTCCCTTGGAGCGGGGGTGTAGAAACATGCAAGCTTCTTCCCAACAACTCTCCCCTGCACCGTCGACGCCCTCGGGCCGTAACTCAAGATCAGCGCTGTCACACCAAACACTTGATTGACGTTTCGGTTTGTACTTGCGAATCGACCACGGTTCAAAATCTATGTTTGCCCTGAAGTGCAGAGTGACGCAACTCACGGATAAGTCGAACGGGCAATGGATTTCTTTAGACTAAAACAAAAAAACGTTTTGGTACACAGTGATAAATAGGGGAGAACTAGGTGTAGATAAAAGGAGTAGAATAATAAGGGGAAACTTTTTAAATTTCATGTTAGATCTCTAAAATATTTAGAGGGTCTCCTCATCACAGAGTTAAGAGGTAAACATGAAGGACAGCAGGCTCTCCCCGTACCTGGTTCAACTAAGTCGATCAAAAGTCCCATTATCCAGATTCAATTAACCCGATGTTTGAATCCGGGCTTTCCCTGTTCCTCAAACGCTGATTCAGTCTCGTTAATTCGAACCAGACTTGTGATACTCAGTCAGGATAATTGCGCGCGGCCGCCTCACCTGAAAAGACAGCAGGTGCCGATCGCAGAAATCCTGATTTTCTAACGGCATTGATTGATTGATTGAATTAAAACTTTATTAAAAGATTTCAGAATGGGTACAATACAGTACGGCTCAATAGCCTCGCCGACAAGTTAAATGCATAATCTATAGGCACATTTTAAGTCCCTCATTACCCCAATCAATCAGATTATATTTCTTTAAATGTGCCTGCTGGCAGTAGGCTTAATGGAATGAATAATCGAATGAGATCTTGCTAGCGAAAATAATTAGATAAACTCGTTCAGATTAAGTAGATACAAACAAGCCCAAATCTAATTGATACGAATGAATAGATACTTATGAGGATATCTGTACTGTATGCGCTCGGCTTAGGTATCATGTACTTTATATATAAATACATGGTTCCCAAAGTTTTCAAGGCTCGACCCCCGAAATAACGTGTCAGAGAGGCTTGGAGGGAGGCATACAGTTTCACTATTAATCAGGTTTTAATCTGTTTCGGACATCATCCATACATGCATTGAATTGATTAACCTTTGGTTTATACCAGTGACACCAGTCATGTTAATCACCTTCTTGTTCATCATCAGATAACACTAACAGTGCTTGAACAGATAAATGCATTTTCTCAAATGCATTCGTCAAAACGTCAAAGGCTTGCAATTGCTCATTAATTTTCTCAAGTCACGTCCACGTCATCAAATCAAACAGTGCATCTCCTCAAACATTTTAATCCCAGTTACAATATCACAATAACGTGTGAGTGACAGTGACAATTCAACAATCGACATATTCAGATTCGTCATAATTCATATCCACAATCCATGCATGAAGACTTCAATTTATGCTTGAATGAAACAAAATCCAGGTGCTCTGTTAAACATCCACAGCGGAGAATATGAAAGGAATCAGAGCCAAACGAGCGATAGGTTTCATTCATTAAAAACATCCCTGCGGGATTCACATTTGCAATGCTGCGCGTTATTAAAATAACCACATAATGTGTATATCGCACCTCGCGAGCGCCGTATATATAACATGCATTATTTAGGACAAAGTAAATTTAGTATCAGCATTTTAGGTCTATTATTTTAAATTTCAAAAGCCCCCTCTAGAAAAACGAAGCACAAAAACATAATTCAGAATGGTATAATGGGATCTAGACTGTGAGAATTATTTCAGGAAGCGAGCTGGCATTTCTTTGCGAGGGTGTGGCCATGGTTTATCCAGCTAACTGAACTAAACTCTGCCCTCAACCAGGTTCAAACTTTTTGATCTGTTGTCACAGTGATTTAGACAATCGAGCGTCGGGGAACGGAAAGGTCTGGCTTAAGTCAAGCTATGCTGAAAATTATCCGGCTAACTCAGTTAGCCAGGTACGAGGAACAGGGGTCTCTTCATCACAGAGTTACAGGTAAACATGAAGGACAGCAGGCTCTCAGGTCTCCTCATCACAGTGAGGTAAACATGAAGGACAGCAGGCTCTCAGGTCTCCTCATCACAGAGTCATCATGGTGGAGGCAGTAGAGCTTATGAGCAGTAAATTATTTGAAGGTATTTGAAACACATAATGACACGTTTGTAGGACAGATTTAAGACTTAAAGCAACACGCCAACATTTTGGGAAATTAGCTTAAAGTCTTCTCCGGAGAGAGACAAGAAGATGAATGAATGAATGAAATGAATGAAAACTTTATTTAACAGATTGCAGAATGGGTACAATACAGTACGGCTCAATACATACAATTGTTAAGGGGATGCAGACCTGAGAAAGACGTTTGTCTTGTTTCCATCAGGGTCCCCCATTTTCAATTCATATAGACATATATGACATACATGACATACAGATAGTCAGTACTGCTACATCTATACATTTATGACATACCAGATTTGCAAATACAGTACTGTTTGTGATACAGAAGGAGTCAAGAAAAGGGAGTATATACATTTGACGTAGAAACTGTACATTGGAGGTTGGGTGGGGGGGGTTGGGTACATTGGGATATTGACAACCATACTGGGTAATTTACATTGGAGGTGGTTGGGGGGGGGGGGGGGCGGGGGGCACACTGTATAAACAAGTAACACTGTACATTGAGGGGGGGGGGGAGGAGACACTGTACAAACAAACACAATTGTACATTGAACTATTGACAAAACCATACTAGGTAAATGACTGTACATTGGAGGGGGTTGGAATGATTGGGTTAGGATATTTACAGGGGCCAGTGTTGAATTGCAGTCTCCCGTAGGTGTCCCTTGAGAGAGGTTTTGAAAGTGGGTAGTGATCCACATTCCTTTACAGCTTTGGGTAGGGCGTTCCACATTGATGTGGCATAATTGCGAAACGTGTTTAGTCCCTTATTTGAGCCGAATCTGGGTTTGACATGATTTGTGGAGCTCCCTCTGGTGTTGTGATCGTGGTATTCACTGACCTTTGGGAAGTATTTTGACATGTACATGGGTACCTTGGTCGTGTAGTGTATCTTGTAGACCAGGCCCATTGCAAGTTGTTGTACTCTGTCGTCTACTCTAAGCCATCCTAGGTTGTCGAAGTGGGCAGGGGTGAGGTGGGTTCTAGGAGTAAGGTCAAGCAGTAGTCTGACCAGTTTGTTTTGAGATGTTTGTAATTTTGTTTTTAGCGCCTTTGAGGTGCTTTGGTACCATGAGGTGCAAGCATAGTCGTAGTACCCCTGAATGAGTGCTCCTGCCAGAGTCTTCAGGGTGTTCTTGTTTACCAGAGAGGAGATCCGGTACAAGAATCGAGTTCGTTGGTTGACTTTTTTTATTACATTGGATGCCATTTTGTCACAGGAGAGATTAGCCTCTAGGATGGACCCCAGGTAGGTAATTTCATCTTTCCTTGTGACAATATTGTCACCCACTGTAACTGAGAAGCCGTCGGTCTTGCTGAGTTTGTTATTTGAACCGAAGAGAATGGACTCTGTTTTGCCCATGTGTAATGATAGTTTGTTATCAGCGAGCCATATGCAGATTCTGCCTAGTTCCGAGCTGAGGGTTTTTTCAACCTGTAACTTGTTCTTGTCAGAGACCAGCAGGGCTGAGTCGTCCGCAAACAGGAACAAGTTGCAGTCACAAGCTGACGACATGTCATTTGCATAAATTAGGAACAGTAGCGGTCCTAGTATGCTTCCTTGTGGAACACCACAGCTCACTGTGAGGGGGCGGGATAGGGTACCGTTTACCTCCACCATCTGTTCCCTCCCCTCAAGGTAGGATTGCATCCAGCTCACTGATAGACTATCAAAACCAATTGCTTTTAGCTTGTCAATCAGAATGGAGTGATTGACCGTGTCAAAGGCCTTTTGTAGGTCCAGCATGACCATGCCGCAGTATTTGCCTGCGTCCACCTCTTGTTTGATGTGGTCATTCAAATAGAGAAGGCATGTGTCAGTGGAGTGGGATGTTCTGAAGCCAGATTGGAATTCGTAGATTAGATTTTTTTCCGCTAGGTACTTTTCGACCTGTTCGTAGACTATTTTTTCCATGACTTTCGAGATGGAGGTGAGAATAGAAACAGGGCGGTAGTTGCCTGGGTCTAATTTGCTGCCCTTTTTGTGCAGAGGGGTCACCCTCGCAATTTTGAAGTCCTTGGGGACGTGTCCCTGTTTTATGGAGAGGTTTATTATGTGTGTGATGATTGGTGTGATGGCGGCTGCTGAGTCTCTGAGGAATTTGGAGGGGATGTTGTCATGGCCAGTGGCCTTGTTAGGTTGGAGGGCGCTCAGTTTATTGAGTACCTCATCTGTTGTTACCATTTCCAGCTTGAAGTCGTCCTTGCGGACCCCTAGGTAGATAGATACCAGTTTCCTCTCTGTGCGTTCAGTAGAAAGCTATCTGGCTGCATGTTAGCCTAACTTAGCACAATGAATGGAAGCGGACATGACCAGTTAGCCTAGGCATTGTCCAACTAACACCTCTCCCGAAGGCTAACCGGTCATGCCCGCTTCCATTATCTTCTTGTCTCTCTCTGGAGAAGACGATAAGCTAATTTCCCAAAATGTTGGCGTGCTCTTTTAACATTAACTTTACTCTAGACGCATAGCCTATAGATAAATATTTAAGCTTGTCCAGGTTTTGTTTGTTGTTGTTATTATTGTTGCTTGTCTTGTGAGTAATTTATAGGCATGCTGCAGCCTCAACCCTTAAATCCTTGGACTCTGTCTATCAATCTGCCCTCAGATTCATCACTAATGATAGATATAAAATGCATCACCGTGTCCTTTATGAGAAGGTTGGTTTGTCCTCTCTGATGGAGAGGCGCAACAAACACTGGTATTTGTTCATTTTAGTAACTGGCTGGTCCTTAACTCATTCTGCGCCAATGACGAAAAAAGTCGGGTTATCTCGCCGGTGGTTGAGCGCCAATCACGAGAAAAGTCTGGTTTTAATTGTTATTTCTTTTATTCGCTATATCCATCATCCATCCAGCCTGATGTTATCATTGGGAATGGGTCTGAGCTCGCAAAAGGCCAATACCACTGCCTAACGCCTTGCGGCCGGTATTGCACATCATTGGAATCCCTCTGGCTGGGGCTGTGCAGCGATCTAAGAAGTCCGGTCCGGGTTTTCCTTCTCGGGCATGATTAACGTTATAACACACGGATTGAGGATACTGGGAGCACCGTGGATTCATGTGGTTTGGTTGATAAACGTTGGAAAGACGACCGCGCTCAATATTTAGAATGGCAATCAGGAATTGGATTATTCTTTTTGCAGTACATCAGATGTAAGGACTCTATGTTACCAATCTTGGGTTGATCCGATGTTTCTTTCCTAACGATCACAACGTGTCTGTGTGTGTGTGTGCGTGCCGTTGGTGCCGACCAAAGCACGGAGGGGCGACTTTTCCTCCCCCGCTTCCGTGCGTGCATTATGAAATGTAATACCGATAATCTAGCATTTATTTCAGAACAATTCATAAATCAAGCGACAAATGGCACGATTTCTAAGGAAATGCATTGAAGCGCCGTTTGCTGGAGTTTATTGGGATTTGACAGGATCACTGTAAAACTATACTCATATTCACCACGGTATAAAACGGAAATGTATGTATGAAAAAATTATCTGTTTTTTGCATGTTGACCGGAAGAGACTCACTGACAATCGACGTGTTTATTAGATCCATAGCTGTAATATTTAATATAGTTTTAGCACTCGCAAACACCGGCATTAACCCCATTGAACAGAGCGCTGGCCTTCTTACCAGACGGTAAACAGCGACCTCTAGGCGCTCATTGAGTTAAAGTACCCCGAGTTTTCTCGGAACAGGGTAAATCTACATTTAGCTATGATGCCCCTCTAGCTCATAGAATGAACTCCAACAGTCCTATTAAAGATTGAGATTCTCCTCTCCATTGCAGAGTTGAAAACCGTGATCTCCAACCTTTGTCAATCAAGTTGTACGTGTTTTAATTGATTTGTTATCCTTGCTTTTTGCCTCGCCTTGTTGTCTTATTGTTGATTATGATTTATGATTTTATATGCTGTGTGATTTCTTTTCTTTTCTTATTTCTGTATGTACACTCGACGTGACTGTAAATGAGGGAAACCTCAGTTGCCTTTCGAGTTTAAATAAAGGTTTGAAATGAAATGTTAAACATCCCCCCACATGTGTTTTTTATACAAAATGCTGTCTATTGAATAATAATTAGTTTGGTTTTTCCATCAGATACAGTATATTCAATAAACTATTGAAAATGGCATAGAAGCATCCCTACACCTT
>NW_028170507.1:2500-13692 GCF_963971535.1 Notolepis coatsorum
TACAGGTCATATCCTACTACAGGTCATATCCTACAGATCATATCCTACAGGTCATATCCTACAGGTCATATCCTACAGATCATATCCTACAGGTCATATCCATCACATCATATCCTACAGACCATATCCTACAGATCATATCCTACAGGTCATATCCTACAGATCATATCCTACAGGTCATATCCTACAGATCATATCCTACAGGTCATATCCTACAGATCATATCCTACTACAGGTCATATCCTACAGATCATATCCTACAGGTCATATCCTACAGATCATATCCTACAGATCATATCCTACAGATCATATCCTACAGGTCATATCCTACTACAGGTCATATCCTACAGATCATATCCTACAGATCATATCCTACAGACCATATCCTACTACAGATCATATCATACAGGTCATATCCTACAGGTCATATCCTACAGGTCATATCCTACTACAGGTCATATCCTACAGATCATATCCTACAGATCATATCCTACAGGTCATATCCTACAGATCATATCCTACAGGTCATATCCTACAGGTCATATCCTACTACAGGTCATATCCTACAGATCATATCCTACAGATCATATCCTACAGACCATATCCTACAGATCATATCCTACAGGTCATATCCTACAGATCATATCCTACAGGTCATATCCTACAGATCATATCCTACTACAGGTCATATCCTACAGATCATATCCTACAGATCATATCCTACAGGTCATATCCTACAGGTCATATCCTACTACAGGTCATATCCTACAGATCATATCCTACAGATCATATCCTACAGACCATATCCTACAGATCATATCCTACAGGTCATATCCTACAGATCATATCCTACAGACCATATCCTACAGATCATATCATACAGATTTAAGAAGACCCCTCTCACCTACATGGTGAGAGGGGCTGTGGAACTCCCTCTCCCCCTCCATCCGAGGCTCTGACACCATCAACCTCTTCAAAACCCACCTAAAAAAACACACCTGTTCACACTTGCCTTCACGCAACACGGCCCCGCTCCCAAGTGCCACCCCTGACTCTTTAATTTTAAGCCACAGATCCTGTTGTTTTTGTTTTTGTTAATTTTCTTGTTACTGTTTCATCCAATTGGACAGCACCTTGCTTCCTTTTTACCTTATTTGTTTTTTTCCTGTTGTTACTATACACATATATTTAGGGATGTCCGATATTATCGGCCTACCGATATTATCGGCCGATATCGGCATTAAAATGTGATATCGGAAAATATCGGTATCGGTTTTCAAAAAAGAAAATAATAATAATTTAGTTTTTTTTACATTTCTATAGAAATTATGTCCGATATTATCGGCCTACCGATATTATCGGCCGATATCGGCATTAAAATGTGATATCGGTTGATATCGGTATCGTAAATTAAGAGTTGGACAATATCGGTATATCGGTATCGGTAAAAAAGCCAATATCGAGCATCCCTAGATATATTCATTATTATTATTATTATTATATATTTTTTTCGTTCTTTTATATAGCTTCTCTCTCCTTGTACAGTGTCCTTGAGTCTGAGAAAGGCGCTTCTCTCTTTAAATCCAATCTATTATTATTATTATTATTATTATTATTATTATTATTATTATTACATGCCACTCAAAATGAATCTGAAGTAGCATACCGGTGATGAATAATTCCTCTCCCATGAGACGACGTGGCTGGTTTGAAGGCCTGCAGTGCAGGAGACACGTGTTCCAATAATGTGACCGAGGCCCAGCGCTCCGTGGCACAAGTGTCCCTCTGTCATTTTATTCAGATTTGTACAGATTATGAAAGTACAGAATGTAATGATGTGTCATACATTGAAATGATTGAAAATATTTTTGAAGAAGATGTGCTTATTTTGAATCTAGTTAAACCTCAAGTCTCAGAGCAGAGAAAAACAGACAAAATAATAGTGAATATCGGCAGTCAGGTACTAGGCTTTTTTTTTTTTTTAACAAAGTTTTTACTATTTAAAAATACTAAAACTGTTAGCTGTTACAGTGAATATGTTCTTAAGCATTCAAACTGTGATAATATGAAAAAATAACTAAAAAAGAATTAAAAAATTATTAAAAAAATAATTAATTAATTTTCTCTCCATCTGACTTCCAGACATCAGTCTCTTACCGGCCCTGGGCCCGGTCACATATATGTGTATATGTGGTACTGGTAATATACTCTAAATTTTTTTGACATTTCTGTATTTTTGGGGATAAGCAGTTGACGTCTCAACATAATCTACTAAATGTTTTACTATAAATCTCTGAGGGGTGCAGAAGAGGTGTCGCGTTGTGTCTTTAGCGAGAGTCGGCAGCAGCGACATTAGACCACCTGGGTTCTGTTCTGATCCGTATACACTCGGTACGGCTTGGCAGGTGAGCGCTCCAGTGAGCCAGACGAGCAGCACGCTTGTGTCATCTGTCTCCGGGGAAACACTCATTCCACAAGCTGCACTTTGATCGGTCGGTGTTTTGGACCAATAGTATTCGAGAAGGAATCTATGACCTCATGCACTGTTCTTTTATTTGAACTGATTTGATGATGATGATGATGATGATGAGCAAACAAACCTTCCCATCTCTTAGCATTAAGACCTCAAACGTGGCCACCGTTGTACTTAATTGACACAACGCACACACACACATAATAGTCCCACCACACACACATACACACTCACAGACACACACACGCACACATGCACGCACACACATGCACGCACACACGCGCACACACACACACACACACACACACATATAGTCCCACCTTAGACACACACACACACACACACACACGCACACACAGTTCCACCTTAGACACACACACAAACATATATTACCACACACACCCATCCCTGTCACCTTGAAGATCATTAAAGGGACAGCAGACAGCCACCATCAGTCAGCCACATGGTTCAGTTATCAGTTAGTTAGGAGCTGGTCATTGACAAATGAAGATGGTCACAGAGAGGCTCCTCTTTCTTTAACACATTGAGCGCCACAAGCTTCCCCCATCCTTCACTGTCTAGCGAGCGCCAGCTTTTCATGACCATTTTCACGATATTTCACAATCTTTGCGGAGCTATTGTATATTCTATATTATAGCTAGCTATAGTATGGCTCATTTGACAGACACTATTATTTTTTTTTATTATTATTATTTTTATATCCTCTCTTTCTCCGATTTTTCTCTGTTTTCTCCCCGTCCCAATTTTTTGTCGTTGTGCCAATTCCCCCCCCTCCCCTACCTGTTTGTTGTGCGCATGTTCTCCTACTGGTCGGTACAAGGGAACCCTGAAGTCATCCGCACGCTTCCTCCGACACGTGTGGCGACAGTGACTATTTTTTCACCTGGCAGCGAGGACTCTCATTGGTGAAGTGTAACGCGTGGGAGGTGGGAAGTCCTGCCTCCGCTGAGCAGGTGCCCAGACCTGACCTCTAGGCGTCGCTGTCCACAACGCCAGATCCCCACCCGTGACTTCCCTCCCCCTAACTCAGCCAAACGGGTTAGTATAGCGATCAGCCCAAGCCAGAGGCAATGCTGACTCCGGGAGTCGAGACCGCAGCATTGGTGACGAGCGCAATCTCCGTTACGCCACCTGACCGCCCTGACAGACACTATTTCTAGTCCAACATGTAAAAAAATTGTTTGTTTCTACACACTGTAGTTTGTAGTTTATTACACGCTAAACATCCCCCATTCCCAAGATAATCCAGTCTTTTTCCATAGATCGTGAGATAAAACGCGCTATATGCAATACGCCCAAACCGTTCTGGTTGATCCCCTGAAACCCCAAATACTCCCAAATCAAAGGTATATATACCATGTACACATGTGCCTTCACAAAATTATCAAGGGGGTAGTCTTTCCCCGAAAATGTGGTCGTTACAGAGGTGCAGTGCTCATGCCACGCGGTACCACGCCGTTCCACCAGTTTTCTGAGCAGACAATAATGCGTTCACAACTTTCACTCGACTCGTCGTGCCGTGCGCCAAGTACCGGTACTTATCTGGCTACTTGTCTTTGCATAACAATAGCATAACAAAGAACGAGAAGAGCCAAACCAAAATACAAGCCCTGTGGGGGTTTGCTTGAGCTGTGGAACCTCTCACTATGTGACAAAATGGTCCCGACTGGAAGGATGAGACATTTCTTAAGTTGTGCTTCAGAAGGAAACTGTCCTTCTGTAAACTGTAAGTTACATTGTTAATTTAGTTTGTATTTACTCTTCTAGTTTAAGTTAATTCAATTAAAGAAAATAAATTGTAACTACAATATTGTATCTACAATTACATTTAAAACATTGTTTGTTTTTCGACCATATCTGTTGACAATATAATTTCTTTATATATTGAATGCTACATCCGGCTACCTTTTTCAGCTTCTCTATTTCAAGGCAATATTTACAAAAACTAAACTAAAACTAGTAATTTCCTATACAAACATGTTTCCTACTATTTATGCATAATAATCATCTGTTCTGTGCACATGCGAGGGAACATGTATGCGCATGTGCACGTGGCATCATTATAAATAGAGTACAGGCACTTTTTTTATCCACTTTTTTTCCTCCTGTTTTTCTGCGTTTTTCTCCCATCCCAATTTTAGTCATGCCAATTCCCCCCTCCCTTTCCTGGCCGTTGCTCGCATGTGCCCCCCACTGGTCGGTCTAGGGAGGGTTGATAGATACTATCCCATGTCCCCTCGGATACATGCGGAGTCAGCCAGCCACTTCTTTTCACCTGCCAGCGCGGACTCTCATTGGCGAGGTGTAACGTGTGGGAGGCTCACACTACCCTCACCATCTCCCTTCCTCGCTGTGCAGGCGCCCTGACCGACCTGTAGGGACGGCTAGAGTGATCCGGATGATAGTTTAGAACGGGGATCAAAGGAAAAAGATCAAAGTATCTAAAAATGTATTATTACGTGTTTGGCACGCAAGCGTTGGCGGTGAAACGCGTAATATTACGTGTTTGGCCCCCAATGAGTTAAGATGGTCCTCCTTGCTTTAAAGGGACAGTTCAGATTTTTTGGACATTACAGTACGTTGTATGAAATACTTGCCAGTAATGTAGTGGATGCAAAGCTATTGGCTCACTCACCAAGTCCTGTGGTCAGAGTTCTTAACGGTGTCCTACTCAGTCGGTTCTGGATGGTGTCCTACTACTCAGTCAACTCTGCACCACCAGTCTGTTGTTATTATTCCATATTTATTTTCTTCTGGCCCGTGCCTTAACACGGCGGAGCTATTTTATAAAGCTATGCATTAAAAAAAGAAATTTAATTATGTTTTTGGTAGATCTTATTGTTTTGACTACCGGGCAGTCCGGTAGAGAGAGAGGGGAAGAACGGGAGACAGAGCGGGGGGAAGACATTCGGCAAAGGACGCCGGGTCCGGGAATCGAACCCGGGTCGGCCGCTTAGCGACGCAGTGCGTTACATGGTTCGCCACTATATATATATATTTTTTTTTTGATCCACTTTTTCTCCCATTTTCTATATTTTCTCCCATCCCAATTTCGTATCATCCAATTCAACCCTCCCCTGTCACGGACGCTGTTTCTTGCCTCCCACAAGCCGGCTGCAATGTGGACTAAGTCATACATAGCACAAGTCCCCTCCGGTACTTGAGGTAACAGCAGTCGCATCTTTTCACCTGCGCAGCTCGATCTCTCAGTGGTGAGGAGTAACGTGTGGGAGGCTCACGCTGCCCCCGACACTTCCTGATTCTACTGCTCAGGCGCACCAACCGACCTGTAGGAGTCGCTGTCCACAACGCCCGATCCCCACCCATCAGTTTCCCACCCCCTAATACGGCCAATGTGTATTAGTATGAACGACCAGCTAAACTGAAAGCAATGTGGAGCGCTGGGCTCGAACAGGCGAGCCCAGCGTCTCTGCATTCGTGGCGAGTGCCTTGCCCACTACGCCACGTAGCCGCCCGGTTCGCCACTATATTTTTAATACTATTTAAACCTTAACCTTGTTTAACAACCAGGAAATGGCCAAGAGGAAGTATGTACTGTAGTTGAAACCTAGTAATCCATGCATGAAAACAATCTTTTTTTTCTGGCAAATTTATTTTTAAATGTGTTCTTACTTAGTTATAACAAGATTGTGTCTGTAAGGAATTGTTATGTATCTACGTGAGGTATTTACAATGATCACTTTGGCAACAAGAGGAGAAAGAGAAGACATTGTTTATTTACAGTCGATCATAAAACATGTTGCTTTATGCAACGTTGTTTGTTTACAGACTATCTTTATCTTTATGCTTTATCCAACGTTGTTTGTTTACAGACTATCTTTATCTTTATGCTTATATAACATTATAACATTGCTTGCAACCAGCAACCAGCTGCAAATTTGACTGGTTCCACTAAATGGTAAATGGTGCATTTATATAGCAGCTTTTATCCAAAGCTCTTTACAATTTGTTCACACATTCACACACCGACGGCGGAGGCGACCATGCAAGGTGCCGACCTGCTCATCAGGAGCAGTTAGGGGTTAAGTGTCTTTGCTCAAGGACACTTCGACACGCTGCCCGGGAGGAGCGGGTATCAAACCGGGAACCTTCCGATTACCCAGACGACCGCTCTCTACCTCCTGAGCCACTGTCGCCCCACTAGAGGTCAAGAAGTTTTGCCAAACGGGGACTATCGTGATGATATTCTATACACAAAGGGAAGACGGCGGAAAGTCCTTTTTCTTGGAACTCTCTCTATCATTAGCGGCTCAACCAGGTGTGCGTGGTGCGTCAGGCCTCATCGAGGTTTATTATTCTTCTTCTCCCAGGGATAGATTTATGCCCGGCAGTGAGACGGCCACCCCCATCCATCCAGTGCCGGGACCTCATGATGATGATGAGTGTGCAGCCGCTGGTCGAGCTCTAGCGAGCGCGGCGCTCCTTCTAAAGGCCAACCGCTCGGACTCATTAAGAGGATGTTCGGATGCTTTGGCGCTAGTGTTGTCACGATACTGGAATTTCGAACTTCGATACGATACCTTGAAAAGCATCGATATTCAACACCATTTTCGATACCACGGGGAAAAAGGTTCAATCTTAAAATGTAAAAAAAAATATATATATATATTTTTTTTTTAAATAGATTTAGCTTTTGTTGCTGGTTGATTCTCCTCAGCTTCTCTCTGGTACTATAAGAGAAGATAAATATAACACTTTTAAAACCCTTTGTTTATCTTTAGATCACACATTTAAAAATAACTGTTCATCTCGCTTCAATAATTTTTATTGCAGAACATGGTATTTTCTCAAGCAGACGGATGTAAACACTGTAATCTGTGTTGCTTGTACCTGACAAACGGAACTGTTTGTATTACAGTCATATTCCGACTTAACTGAATGCACATGTGTGTGTGTGCACTGTACTATTACAGGTATTGAAATGAACAATGCAACTTCCTTATACAAAAAATAAAAAAAATATGGATAATTAAATATCGATATTTCGGGAAATGAGTATTGAAACCGTTTTAAATATTCAGAATCGATATGTATCGATTTTTCGATATTTTTGACAACACTATTTGGCGCGTCGTCGCCTTGTGCTCCGCAGAAGAAAGTGGGAGGAGGTCACTCTCCTCTCGTTGCTACTGACACCAGGGGGGTGAGAGGTCCGTCTCTTCTGGATCAGATACTGACACCAGGGGGGTGAGAGGTCCGTCTCTTCTGGATCAGATACTGACACCAGGGGGGTGAGAGGTCCGTCTCTTCTGGATCAGATACTGACACCAGGGGTGTGAGAGGTCCGTCTCTTCTGGATCAGATACTGACACCAGGGGGGTGAGAGGTCCGTCTCTTCTGGATCAGATACTGACACCAGGGGGGTGAGAGGTCCGTCTCTTCTGGATCAGATACTGACACCAGGGGGGTGAGAGGTCCGTCTCTTCTGGATCAGATACTGACACCAGGGGGGTGAGAGGTCCGTCTCTTCTGGATCAGATACTGACACCAGGGGGGTGAGAGGTCCGTCTCTTCTGGATCAGATTCACCACATCATCGATGTGCTGAAACGCAAAAACCTCCGATCTGAAAATGTAACTTTTTTTTTTAGAAAACTAAAGAAACATGTTGTTTTCTTGCAGAATGCAATTTTGTTTTTTAAGGATACCCGATACAATACACTGCTTTTGGCTTTTGGAAAATATCTTGCAGACGGACTGAAGAGGTGCAGATTAGGGATGCTCGATATTGGCTTTTTTACCGATACCGATATACCGATATTGTCCAACTCTTAATTTCCGATACCGATATCAACCGATACCGATATATGCAGGGTTCCCCCCCCCCCCCCCAAAATGGAATAATTTCAGGTAATTAACATTACATATCTCTTGTTGTGGAATTAACATACTTATTTGACAATAAATAAAATCAGAATTTGTTCTTACTTGCTTGCCTGGGTAAATAAAGGTTATAGAAAAGTAAAAAAAAAAAAATTGAAAACCGATACCGATATTTTCCGATATCACATTTTAATGCCGATATCGGCCGATAATATCGGTAGGCCGATAATATCGGACATCCCTAGTGCAGATAGGATGTTTCTCAGCATCCAGGTCGGGGGAGCTGGGAATACTGCCGGAGTTCTTCTGCAGTTTGACAAATAGTGAAGGGCTGAGGTGGAAGAGAGAGAGAGAGAGAGAGAGAGAAAGAGAGAGAGAGGGGGGGGGAGACTTTCAAGAGGAGAGGAGAGGAGGGAGGGAGGAAGGAGAGGTGTGATTTCGTGAGGCACCTGCTACTCCTGTTGCGCTTCTCACACTCGGGGACGCCGGTGAAGGTCAAGTGAGTTTGTGTTCCCGGGCCTGGCCCCGCTCCCAGACGGAGGGCCGCGTGCCGAGGAGGGTTTCCTGCCCCCTTTTTCCCCACATCAGCCATAATTGTGATTCCTGTTTGCTTTTAGGCCCCGAGGTTATAGCCCAATGCAAATACTGTGTGGGCTGCGCGGCTCTCATATTTATATTTGTGCACAACTGAACACACACACAAACACACACACACACATACTGTATATACACACACACACACACACACACACACACACACACACACACACACACACACACACACACACACACACACACACACACACACACACACGGCCATTAGATTAGATAAACAGTCCCTGGTGAGGCAGGTGAGGCCATTTAGCCTATTGTCTGCAAACCCAGACTTGGCGACAGAGCGGCTGCTGCTGCTGTTGATGATGAGTCACGGCAGCGGTGGTGGAGGAAGACGCACCGGGCAAACACAACGACAAAGACGGCTGTGTCACGCGTGCCGGTGTTCGACATAAAGATCACGTTCTGCGCGTGGAGACCAACCACGGGGGGGGCGGGGGTGCAGCCGGGGAAGGAAGAGAGAGAGAGAGCCAGACACTTTCACCACAGAATTTAAATTCCCCCCTTCAAAATGTCTGTCATGCTTGTTTATACGGCAAATTATTATACTGTGTCGTCCCCCTAGAATAACAGGATATGCATACTGTGCATGAATACTAATTTACACACACACACACACACGCACACACACACACACACACACACGCGCACACACACGCGCACACACACACCCGCACACACAAACAAGCAAGCGCCATCAGGATTCTCAATGACTCTGCAATACTAACCCATTCATTGCACACACTCACTTTAAACATTTAAACCACCTTTAACATTCTCTTTAGACACTTTAAACACTTGAGACACTACACCATGTTTGATCTATTTATTTATTACTAAAGGATTTGCACTACATCTCTACCTCAAGTGCTGCTGGCACAGTATGTTGAGTTATGCTGAACGTCAAATGGTGTCATCATTTTCTTTTATTTTCTTTTTTTAAATATTTTTTTCTATTCATTCGGTTTAAACCAATGGGGTTTTTTCTTCACAGTTGCAGATAAAGATTAGGCTACTACACTGATATTATAGTATTAAAATAAACTGAGTTATTATTCATTGAAGAAAGTTGATTTAATTGATTTAGTTGGGCTGGGTCTTCTCCCTGGGCTGGGTCTGGGGCTGGAAAGTTGTTTTGATAAGAAAAAGACTCATTTAATCAGATTAATCACTTTATTCAAATTGAGGATTTAGTTTGAGGATAGTAAAAAAAAAAAAAAAATTATTAAAAATAAATTTTACTTATTTTTTTTTAAATTAAAAACCCTGACGAAGTTCGAATCCCAAAAACAGGGGTTGGGGAGGGACAGCCTTACGGCACGGCCACACAGTGGTCATCAGGCTCAGCACGGCTGCCTCACAGCCAGAAGGTCCTGGGTTCAGAGTGACCCCAGCAGGGGCCTTTCTGTGTGGAGCCCGCTCTCCGCTTGTTAGCCTGGGTCTCCTCCGGGCGCTCTGCCCCCCCCCCCCCCCCCCCGCGTCACGCTGGGTGTGTATCCTGCCGCTGCCCTTCACCGAGGTGCCGGCACCACAAGCGGTAGTTGGTCCCCTGGGCGCCGCGCTGTGTGGCTGCTGCTCACTGCTCCTGTAGAGGGAGGCAGGACGGGTGCAGAGGAGAGGAGGGCCCACGTTAACCCTTTCACTACCACACTACAGAAGGTTAACCCTTTCACTACCACACTACAAAGGGTTAACCCTTTCACTACCACACTACAGAAGGTTAACCCTTTCACTACCACACTACAAAGGGTTAACCCTTTCACTACCACACTACAGAAGGTTAACCCTTTCACTGCCACATTACAGAAGGTTAACCCTTTCACTGCCACACTACAGAAGGGTTAACTTAACTTGGTCGCGGTGTGTAAGTGTGACCAGCTTGTTAAACGACTTGCTACAGTACATGACTAGCCGCGGTATGAGCATTAATCATTAAACTATAAGAAGGCGGAGCCCCCCCCTCCTCCCCGCGGCTGGCTGCTGATATATCTGGCAGTTTAGTGTGGCTCATTACCGTGGTCCCTACAAGGAAGCAGCCCATTACTCGTCCCCTGTTGTACCGCTTGTCCACTCCCCTCGGCGGCGTGTTGTATTTCCCAAGGTCCCGCGTACGGCTGCCTCCCAGACTATTGTTTCCTGCTCCGCTGTTTCACCAGGAGCCGTGGTGTTGAGAGCCGGGGCTGTCTGGTGCTCTCTCTCTCTCTCTCTCTTTCTCTCTCTCTCTCTCTCTCTCTCTCTCT
>NW_028170506.1:7500-22197 GCF_963971535.1 Notolepis coatsorum
TCATCATGTTTTAAGAGGCTGTATCATCATGTTTTAAGAGGCTGAAGCATCATGTTTTAAGAGGCTGTAGCATCATGTTTTAAGAGGCTGTATCATCATGTTTTAAGAGGCTGTAGCATCATGTTTTAAGAGGCTGTAGCATCATGTTTTAAGAGGCTGAAGCATCATGTTTTAAGAGGCTGAAGCATCATGTTTTAAGAGGCTGTATCATCATGTTTTAAGAGGCTGTATCATCATGTTTTAAGAGGCTGTATCATCATGTTTTAAGAGGCTGTATCATCATGTTTTAAGAGGCTGTAGCATCATGTTTTAAGAGGCTGTAGCATCATGTTTTAAGAGGCTGAAGCATCATGTTTTAAGAGGCTGTAGCATCATGTTTTAAGAGGCTGAAGCATCATGTTTTAAGAGGCTGTATCATCATGTTTTAAGAGGCTGTAGCGTCATGTTTTAAGAGGCTGTATCATCATGTTTTAAGAGGCTGTAGCATCATGTTTTAAGAGGCTGTATCATCATGTTTTAAGAGGCTGTATCATCATGTTTTAAGAGGCTGTATCATCATGTTTTAAGAGGCTGTAGCATCATGTTTTAAGAGGCTGTATCATCATGTTTTAAGAGGCTGTAGCATCATGTTTTAAGAGGCTGTATCATCATGTTTTAAGAGGCTGTAGCATCATGTTTTAAGAGGCTGAAGCATCATGTTTAAGAGGCTGTATCATCATGTTTTAAGAGGCTGAAGCATCATGTTTTAAGAGGCTGTAGCATCATGTTTTAAGAGGCTGAAGCGTCATGTTTTAAGAGGCTGAAGCATCATGTTTTAAGAGGCTGTAGCATCATGTTTTAAGAGGCTGTAGCATCATGTTTTAAGAGGCTGAAGCATCATGTTTTAAGAGGCTGAAGCATCATGTTTTAAGAGGCTGTATCATCATGTTTTAAGAGGCTGAAGCATCATGTTTTAAGAGGCTGTATCATCATGTTTTAAGAGGCTGTAGCATCATGTTTTAAGAGGCTGTAGCATCATGTTTTAAGAGGCTGAAGCATCATGTTTTAAGAGGCTGAAGCATCATGTTTAAGAGGCTGTATCATCATGTTTAAGAGGCTGTAGCATCATGTTTTAAGAGGCTGTAGCATCATGTTTTAAGAGGCTGAAGCATCATGTTTTAAGAGGCTGAAGCATCATGTTTTAAGAGGCTGTAGCATCATGTTTTAAGAGGCTGAAGCATCATGTTTTAAGAGGCTGAAGCATCATGTTTTAAGAGGCTGTATCATCATGTTTTAAGAGGCTGTATCATCATGTTTAAGAGGCTGAAGCATCATGTTTTAAGAGGCTGTAGCGTCATGTTTTAAGAGGCTGTAGCATCATGTTTTAAGAGGCTGAAGCATCATGTTTTAAGAGGCTGAAGCGTCATGTTTTAAGAGGCTGAAGCATCATGTTTTAAGAGGCTGAAGCATCATGTTTTAAGAGGCTGAAGCATCATGTTTTAAGAGGCTGAAGCATCATGTTTTAAGAGGCTGTATCATCATGTTTTAAGAGGCTGTATCATCATGTTTTAAGAGGCTGAAGCATCATGTTTTAAGAGGCTGTAGCATCATGTTTTAAGAGGCTGTATCATCATGTTTTAAGAGGCTGTAGCATCATGTTTTAAGAGGCTGTAGCATCATGTTTTAAGAGGCTGAAGCATCATGTTTTAAGAGGCTGAAGCATCATGTTTTAAGAGGCTGTATCATCATGTTTTAAGAGGCTGTATCATCATGTTTTAAGAGGCTGTATCATCATGTTTTAAGAGGCTGTATCATCATGTTTTAAGAGGCTGTAGCATCATGTTTTAAGAGGCTGTAGCATCATGTTTTAAGAGGCTGAAGCATCATGTTTTAAGAGGCTGTAGCATCATGTTTTAAGAGGCTGAAGCATCATGTTTTAAGAGGCTGTATCATCATGTTTTAAGAGGCTGTAGCGTCATGTTTTAAGAGGCTGTATCATCATGTTTTAAGAGGCTGTAGCATCATGTTTTAAGAGGCTGTATCATCATGTTTTAAGAGGCTGTATCATCATGTTTAAGAGGCTGTATCATCATGTTTTAAGAGGCTGTAGCATCATGTTTAAGAGGCTGTATCATCATGTTTTAAGAGGCTGTAGCATCATGTTTTAAGAGGCTGTATCATCATGTTTAAGAGGCTGTAGCATCATGTTTTAAGAGGCTGAAGCATCATGTTTAAGAGGCTGTATCATCATGTTTAAGAGGCTGAAGCATCATGTTTTAAGAGGCTGAAGCGTCATCATGTTTTAAGAAGGCTGTAGCATCATGTTTAAGAGGCTGAAGCATCATGTTTTAAGAGGCTGAAGCGTCATCATGTTTTAAGAGGCTGTAGCATCATGTTTAAGAGGCTGAAGCATCATGTTTTAAGAGGCTGAAGCGTCATCATGTTTTAAGAGGCTGTAGCATCATGTTTAAGAGGCTGAAGCATCATGTTTTAAGAGGCTGAAGCGTCTCATGTTTTAAGAGGCTGTAGCATCATGTTTTAAGAGGCTGTAGCATCATGTTTTAAGAGGCTGTATCATCATGTTTTAAGAGGCTGAAGCATCATGTTTTAAGAGGCTGTAGCATCATGTTTTAAGAGGCTGTAGCTTCATGTTTTAAGAGGCTGAAGCATCATGTTTTAAGAGGCTGTAGCATCATGTTTTAAGAGGCTGAAGCATCATGTTTTAAGAGGCTGAAGCATCATGTTTTAAGAGGCTGTATCATCATGTTTTAAGAGGCTGTATCATCATGTTTAAGAGGCTGAAGCATCATGTTTTAAGAGGCTGTAGCGTCATGTTTTAAGAGGCTGTAGCATCATGTTTTAAGAGGCTGAGCATCATGTTTTAAGAGGCTGAAGCGTCATGTTTTAAGAGGCTGAAGCATCATGTTTTAAGAGGCTGAAGCATCATGTTTTAAGAGCTGAAGCATCATGTTTAAGAGCTGAAGCATCATGTTTTAAGAGGCTGTATCATCATGTTTTAAGAGGCTGTATCATCATGTTTTAAGAGGCTGAAGCATCATGTTTTAAGAGGCTGTAGCATCATGTTTTAAGAGGCTGTATCATCATGTTTAAGAGGCTGTAGCATCATGTTTTAAGAGGCTGTAGCATCATGTTTTAAGAGGCTGAAGCATCATGTTTTAAGAGGCTGAGCATCATGTTTTAAGAGGCTGTATCATCATGTTTTAAGAGGCTTGTATCATCATGTTTTAAGAGGCTGTATCATCATGTTTTAAGAGGCTGTATCATCATGTTTTAAGAGGCTGTAGCATCATGTTTTAAGAGGCGTAGCATCATGTTTTAAGAGGCTGTGAAGCATCATGTTTTAAGAGGCTGTAGCATCATGTTTTAAGAGCTGAAGCATCATGTTTTAAGAGGCTGTATCATCATGTTTTAAGAGGCTGTAGCGTCATGTTTTAAGAGGCTGTATCATCATGTTTTAAGAGGCTGTAGCATCATGTTTTAAGAGGCTGTATCATCATGTTTTAAGAGGCTGTATCATCATGTTTTAAGAGGCTGTATCATCATGTTTTAAGAGGCTGTAGCATCATGTTTTAAGAGGCTGTATCATCATGTTTTAAGAGGCTGTAGCATCAAGTTTTAAGAGGCTGTATCATCATGTTTTAAGAGGCTGTAGCATCATGTTTTAAGAGCTGTAGCATCATGTTTTTAAGAGGCTGTATCATCATGTTTTAAGAGGCTGAAGCATCATGTTTTAAGAGGCTGTAGCATCATGTTTTAAGAGGCTGAAGCATCATGTTTTAAGAGGCTGAAGCATCATGTTTTAAGAGGCTGTAGCATCATGTTTAAGAGGCTGTAGCATCATGTTTTAAGAGGCCTGAAGCATCATGTTTTAAGAGGCTGAAGCATCATGTTTTAAGAGGCTGTATCATCATGTTTTAAGAGGCTGAAGCATCATGTTTTAAGAGGCTGTATCATCATGTTTTAAGAGGCTGTAGCATCATGTTTTAAGAGGCTGTAGCATCATGTTTTAAGAGGCTGAAGCATCATGTTTTAAGAGGCTGAAGCATCATGTTTAAGAGGCTGTATCATCATGTTTTAAGAGGCTGTAGCATCATGTTTTAAGAGGCTGTAGCATCATGTTTAAGAGGCTGAAGCATCATGTTTTAAGAGGCTGAAGCATCATGTTTAAGAGGCTGTAGCATCATGTTTTAAGAGGCTGAAGCATCATGTTTTAAGAGGCTGAAGCATCATGTTTTAAGAGGCTGTATCATCATGTTTTAAGAGGCTGTATCATCATGTTTAAGAGGCTGAAGCATCATGTTTTAAGAGGCTGTAGCGTCATGTTTTAAGAGGCTGTAGCATCATGTTTAAGAGGCTGAAGCATCATGTTTTAAGAGGCTGAAGCGTCATGTTTTAAGAGGCTGAAGCATCATGTTTTAAGAGGCTGAAGCATCATGTTTTAAGAGGCTGAAGCATCATGTTTTAAGAGGCTGAAGCATCATGTTTTAAGAGGCTGTATCATCATGTTTTAAGAGGCTGTATCATCATGTTTTAAAGGCGAAGCATCATGTTTTAAGAGGCTGTAGCATCATGTTTAAGAGGCTGTAATCATCATGTTTTAAGAGGCTGTAGCATCATGTTTTAAGAGGCTGTAGCATCATGTTTTAAGAGGCTGAAGCATCATGTTTTAAGAGGCTGAAGCATCATGTTTTAAGAGGCTGTATCATCATGTTTTAAGAGGCTGTATCATCATGTTTAAGAGGCTGTATCATCATGTTTTAAGAGGCTGTATCATCATGTTTTAAGAGGCTGTAGCATCATGTTTTAAGAGGCTGTAGCATCATGTTTTAAGAGGCTGAAGCATCATGTTTTAAGAGGCTGTAGCATCATGTTTTAAGAGGCTGTAGCATCATGTTTTAAGAGGCTGTATCATCATGTTTTAAGAGGCTGTAGCGTCATGTTTTAAGAGGCTGTATCATCATGTTTAAGAGGCTGTAGCATCATGTTTTAAGAGGCTGTATCATCATGTTTTAAGAGGCTGTATCATCATGTTTTAAGAGGCTGTATCATCATGTTTTAAGAGGCTGTAGCATCATGTTTTAAGAGGCTGTATCATCATGTTTTAAGAGGCTGTAGCATCATGTTTTAAGAGGCTGTATCATCATGTTTTAAGAGGCTGTAGCATCATGTTTTAAGAGGCTGAAGCATCATGTTTAAGAGGCTGTATCATCATGTTTTAAGAGGCTGAAGCATCATGTTTTAAGAGGCTGTAGCATCATGTTTTAAGAGGCTGAAGCGTCATGTTTTAAGAGGCTGAAGCATCATGTTTTAAGAGGCTGTAGCATCATGTTTAAGAGGCTGTAGCATCATGTTTTAAGAGGCTGAAGCATTATGTTTTAAGAGGCTGAAGCATCATGTTTTAAGAGGCTGTATCATCATGTTTTAAGAGGCTGAAGCATCATGTTTTAAGAGGCTGTATCATCATGTTTTAAGAGGCTGTAGCATCATGTTTTAAGAGGCTGTAGCATCATGTTTTAAGAGGCTGTAGCATCATGTTTTAAGAGGCTGAAGCATCATGTTTTAAGAGGCTGAAGCATCATGTTTTAAGAGGCTGAAGCATCATGTTTAAAGAGGCTGTAGCATCATGTTTTAAGAGGCTGTAGCATCATGTTTTAAGAGGCTGAAGCATCATGTTTTAAGAGGCAGTATCATCATGTTTTAAGAGCTGAAGCATCATGTTTAAGAGGCTGTAGCATCATGTTTTAAGAGGCTGTATCATCATGTTTTAAGAGGCTGTAGCATCATGTTTTAAGAGGCTGTATCATCATGTTTTAAGAGGCTGTATCATCATGTTTTAAGAGGCTGAAGCATCATGTTTTAAGAGGCTGAAGCATCATGTTTTAAGAGGCTGTATCATCATGTTTTTAAGAGGCTGAAGCATCATGTTTTAAGAGGCTGTAGCATCATGTTTTAAGAGGCTGTATCATCATGTTTTAAGAGGCTGTAGCATCATGTTTTAAGAGGCTGTAGCATCATGTTTAAGAGGCTGAAGCATCATGTTTTAAGAGGCTGTATCATCATGTTTTAAGAGGCTGTAGCATCATGTTTTTAAGAGGCTGAAGCATCATGTTTTAAGAGGCTGTATCATCATGTTTTAAGAGGCTGAAGCATCATGTTTTAAGAGGCTGTAGCATCATGTTTTAAGAGAGGCTGAAGCATCATGTTTAAGAGGCTGAAGCATCATGTTTTAAGAGGCTGAAGCATCATGTTTAAGAGGCTGTATCATCATGTTTAAGAGGCTGTAGCATCATGTTTTAAGAGGCTGTAGCATCATGTTTTAAGAGGCTGAAGCATCATGTTTTAAGAGGCTGAAGCATCATGTTTTAAGAGCTGAAGCATCATGTTTTAAGAGGCTGAAGCATCATGTTTTAAGAGGCTGTAGCATCATGTTTTAAGAGGCTGTAGCATCATGTTTTAAGAGGCTGTATCATCATGTTTTAAGAGGCTGTATCATCATGTTTTAAGAGGCTGTATCATCATGTTTTAAGAGGCTGTATCATCATGTTTTAAGAGGCTGTAGCATCATGTTTTAAGAGGCTGAAGCATCATGTTTTAAGAGGCTGTATCATCATGTTTTAAGAGGCTGTATCATCATGTTTTAAGAGGCTGTAGCATCATGTTTTAAGAGGCTGTAGCATCATGTTTAAGAGGCTGAAGCATCATGTTTTAAGAGGCTGTAGCATCATGTTTTAAGAGGCTGAAGCATCATGTTTTAAGAGGCTGAAGCATCATGTTTTAAGAGGCTGAAGCATCATGTTTTAAGAGGCTGAAGCATCATGTTTTAAGAGGCTGTAGCATCATGTTTTAAGAGGCTGTAGCATCATGTTTTAAGAGGCTGAAGCATCATGTTTTAAGAGGCTGTATCATCATGTTTTCAGAGGCTGAAGCATCATGTTTTAAGAGGCTGTAGCATCATGTTTTAAGAGGCTGTAGCATCATGTTTTAAGAGGCTGAAGCATCATGTTTTAAGAGGCTGAAGCATCATGTTTTAAGAGGCTGTAGCATCATGTTTTAAGAGGCTGAAGCATCATGTTTTAAGAGGCTGAAGCATCATGTTTTAAGAGGCTGTAGCATCATGTTTTAAGAGGCTGAAGCATCATGTTTTAAGAGGCTGTAGCATCATGTTTTAAGAGGCTGTAGCGTCATGTTTTAAGAGGCTGAAGCATCATGTTTTAAGAGGCTGTATCATCATGTTTTAAGAGGCTGTAGCGTCATGTTTTAAGAGGCTGTAGCATCATGTTTTAAGAGGCTGAAGCATCATGTTTTAAGAGGCTGAAGCATCATGTTTTAAGAGGCTGTAGCTTCATGTTTTAAGAGGCTGTAGCATCATGTTTTAAGAGGCTGTAGCATCATGTTTTAAGAGGCTGTAGCATCATGTTTTAAGAGGCTGAAGCATCATGTTTTAAGAGGCTGTAGCTTCATGTTTTAAGAGGCTGTAGCATCATGTTTTAAGAGGCTGAAGCATCATGTTTTAAGAGGCTGTATCATCATGTTTTAAGAGGCTGAAGCATCATGTTTTAAGAGGCTGTAGCTTCATGTTTTAAGAGGCTGTAGCATCATGTTTTAAGAGGCTGAAGCATCATGTTTTAAGAGGCTGTAGCTTCATGTTTTAAGAGGCTGTAGCATCATGTTTTAAGAGGCTGTAGCATCATGTTTTAAGAGGCTGTAGCATCATGTTTAAGAGGCTGTAGCATCATGTTTTAAGAGGCTGTAGCGTCATGTTTTAAGAGGCTGTAGCGTCATGTTTTAAGAGGCTGTAGCATCATGTTTTAAGAGGCTGTATCATCATGTTTTAAGAGGCTGTAGCGTCATGTTTTAAGAGGCTGTAGCGTCATGTTTTAAGAGGCTGTAGCATCATGTTTTAAGAGGCTGTAGCATCATGTTTTAAGAGGCTGAAGCATCATGTTTTAAGAGGCTGAAGCATCATGTTTTAAGAGGCTGTAGCGTAATTGTTAAGCTAGCACAAGGTTAGCTTAGCATGGTACCATATGAAACTAGACAACCTAATGTGTCCATTGGTGCCAAACTTATCATGTTAGCTTGTCGTGAAGGGGGCTAAATAATGATGATAATAGTGTTCCTCCAGGTCTCTGTGTCTTAATGTTCCTCCAAATCTGGAGGGATTTTTGACCATGCTTAGCAATCCTCGAGTGGTTGAAAATCTAAAAATGTTAGATTGAGCTGATTATGAGAATGGCCATCATACACTTCCATCACAATGTTCTGAGACCTTACACTCCAAACCTTCAAAATAAATAAAACTGTACTCTAGTTTATTCTACTATATCCTCTTCGCTCTTCTCCTCTTTCTTACCCTCCTTCCTCCTCCCCTCTTCTCTCTTTCTCCTCTTTCCTCTGCTCTCCAGTGGAACCTGATCGGTTGATCAATAGTAGTATTGATCACATGTATCGATCAGTGGGCTGTAGGATATAAATTATAGATGAGCAGAGCTATTCTTGGAGCAGAGTCTTGAGCAGCCATGGTTCGGTCATTGGACAATGTTTGCCCGGCAACAGATGACAGTTTCAGGAAGTAGGAAATGTCTCACTGCCAGAAGGACACATGTGGTTCTGGCAGCTCTCCAAGATAAGCGTGAACAAGGCCAGAGGACACCAACCCCAGGTGCTCAAGACCAGAGGACCAGACAACACCAACCCCAGGTGCTCAAGACCAGAGGACCAGACAACACCAACCCCAGGTGCTCAAGACCAGAGGACCAGACAACACCAACCCCAGGTGCTCAAGACCAGAGGACCAGACAACACCAACCCCAGGTGCTCAAGACCAGAGGACCAGACAACACCAACCCCAGGTGCTCAAGACCAGAGGACCAGACAACACCAACCCCAGGTGCTCAAGACCAGAGGACGAGACAACACCAACCCCAGGTGCTCAAGGCCAGAGGACCAGACAACACCAAGGTGCTCAAGGCCAGAGGACCAGACAACACCAAGGCCAGAGGACCAGACAACATCCAGGTGCTCAAGGCCAGAGGACCAGACAACATCCAGGTGCTCAAGGCCAGAGGACCAGACAACACCAAGGCCAGAGGACCAGACAACACCAAGGCCAGAGGACCAGACAACACCAAGGCCAGAGGACCAGACAACACCAAGGCCAGAGGACCAGACAACACCAAGGCCAGAGGACCAGACAACACCAAGGCCAGAGGACCAGACAACACCAAGGCCAGAGGACCAGACAACACCAAGGCCAGAGGACCAGACAACACCAAGGCCAGAGGACCAGACAACACCAAGGTGCTCAAGGCCAGAGGACCAGACAACACCAAGGTGCTCAAGGCATACACTGAGCAGCTGGCAGCACCATTTCAGAACCTCTTCAACCTCTCCCTGAGGCTAGAGAGGGTACTGAGTACTGAGGCTGGAGAGAGTACTGAGTACTGAGGCTGGAGAGAGTACTGAGTACTGAGGCTGGAGAGAGTACTGAGTACTGAGGCTGGAGAGAGTACTGAGGCTGGAGAGAGTACTGAGTACTGAGGCTGGAGAGAGTACTGAGTACTGAGGCTGGAGAGAGTACTGAGTACTGAGTACTGAGGCTGGAGAGAGTACTGAGGCTGGAGAGAGTACTGAGGCTGGAGAGAGTACTGAGGCTGGAGAGAGTACTGAGTACTGAGGCTGGAGAGAGTACTGAGTACTGAGGCTGGAGAGAGTACTGAGGCTGGAGAGAGTACTGAGTACTGAGGCTGGAGAGAGTACTGAGTACTGAGGCTGGAGAGAGTACTGAGTACTGAGGCTGGAGAGAGTACTGAGTACTGAGGCTGGAGAGAGTACTGAGTACTGAGGCTGGAGAGAGTACTGAGTACTGAGGCTGGAGAGAGTACTGAGTACTGAGGCTGGAGAGAGTACTGGGTACTGAGGCTGGAGAGAGTACTGAGTACTGAGTACTGAGGCTGGAGAGAGTACTGGGTACTGATGCTAGATAGAGGTGCCCGAGCTGGAAGATCTCCTACATTCTCACACCCTAGCGCCCTCAACAACTACAGGCCAGTCGTTCTGACGTCACATGTCATGAAGACCTTTGAGAGGCTGGTCCTGCAGCACCTCAAGCCCCTGGTGAGTGACTCTCTGACCCCCTGATGAGTGACTCCCAGGACCCCCTGCTGTCCATATACAAGGCAAAAATTGGGGTGGAGGACGTCATCATCTACATGTTCCACAGAGCCTACACACACCTGGAGAGACCACCATCTACATGCTCCGCAGAGCCTGAACACACCTGGAGAGACCAGCATCTACATGCTCCGCAGAGCCTACACACACCTGGAGAGACCATCATCTACATGCTCCGCAGAGCCTACACACACCTGAAGAGACCATCATCTACATGCTCCACAGAGCCTACACACACCTGGAGAGACCATCATCTACATGCTCCGCAGAGCCTACACACACCTGGAGAGACCAGCATCATCTACATGCTCCGCAGAGCCTGAACACACCTGGAGAGACCATCATCTACATGCTCCACAGAGCCTACACACACCTGGAGAGACCAGCATCATCTACATGCTCCGCAGAGCCTGAACACACCTGGAGAGACCATCATCTACATGCTCCACAGAGTCAACACACACCTGAAGAGACCATCATCATCTACATGCTCCGCAGAGCCTACACACACCTGGAGAGACCATCATCTACATGCTCCACAGAGCCTGAACACACCTGGAGAGACCATCATCTACATGCTCCACAGAGCCTACACACACCTGGAGAGACCATCATCTACATGCTCCACAGAGCCTACACACACCTGGAGAGACCATCATCTACATGCTCCACAGAGCCTACACACACCTGGAGAGACCATCATCGACATGCTCCACAGAGCCTACACACACCTGGAGAGACCATCATCTACATGCTCCACAGAGCCTACACACACATGGAGAGACCATCATCTACATGCTCCACAGAGCCTACACGCACCTGGAGAGACCATCATCTACATGCTCCACAGAGCCTACACACACCTGGAGAGACCACCATCTACATGCTCCACAGAGCCTGAACACACCTGGAGAGACCATCATCTACATGCTCCACAGAGCCTACACGCACCTGGAGAGACCATCATCTACATGCTCCACAGAGCCTACACGCACCTGGAGAGACCATCATCTACATGCTCCACAGAGCCTGAACACACCTGGAGAGACCATCATCTACATGCTCCACAGAGCCTGAACACACCTGGAGAGACCATCATCGACATGCTCCACAGAGCCTACACACACCTGGAGAGACCATCATCTACATGCTCCACAGAGCCTACACACACATGGAGAGACCATCATCTACATGCTCCACAGAGTCAACACACACCTGGAGAGACCATCATCTACATGCTCCGCAGAGCCTACACACACCTGGAGAGACCATCATCTACATGCTCCGCAGAGCCTGAACACACCTGGAGAGACCATCATCTACATGCTCCGCAGAGCCTGAACACACCTGGAGAGACCATCATCTACATGCTCCGCAGAGCCTACACACACCTGGAGAGACCATCATCTACATGCTCCGCAGAGCCTACACACACCTGGAGAGACCACGCAGCTCAGTGAGAATCATGTTCTTCAACTTCTCCAGCTGCTTCAACACCATCCAGCCCTCACAGCTAGTGGAGAAGTTCACGTGATGCGGCTGGAGCATGGCTTGGTGGTCTGGATCACTGACTACCTCACCAACAGACCGCAGTACGTCAGACTGCAGGGCAGCTGGTCAGATGTGCTGGTGAGCAACACCGGTGTCCCCCAAGGAACTGTGCCGTCACCCTTCCTGTCCACCCTCTACGCCTCGGACTTTCACTCGAGTGGGTACCACTACAGAAGTTCTCAGACGACTCCTCCATCGTCAGTTACATCACAGATGACAACGAGGACAGAGCTCTGGTGGAGAGCTTAGTCTCAGCAAGACCAATGAGCTGGTGGTGGACTAACAGAGAGACAAGAAGAGCCCGCCCAACTCTCATCACCATCCAAGGGGAGAAAGTGGAGATGGTGGAGAGACCTACAAGTTCCTAGGAGTACACCTGAACAATGAACTGGACTTGTCAGACAACACTGAGGCCTCTACTTGAAGGGACAGAGCAGGCTGTTCTTCCTGAGGAGACTCAGGTCCTTTAATGTGTACAATAGACTACTGCAGTAGTTTTACCAGTCTGTAGTCTTTCCTCTTTTTGAGTAACAATGTTCGTCAAACAGTGTTGAAACTTGGGTGCTACAGTCTTGAGTGCATAGTAGTAAAGACATATTATTATAGTAGGTAGTAATATAGGCAATGAAGATTATTTTGTGGCAAAGTGCATGATAGTCAAAGACAGTATGAAGGTTATTTACATTTACTATCACTATCTATCACGTGACCGTCGGTTGTGTGATAGTAAAGGGTTAACCTTCTGTCGTGTGGCAGTGAAAGGGTTAAAAAACATGCTGAATGATGATCAGAGCCTCTGAATTAAAGTCAACCAAGTGATGCCAGCTGTATCCTCAGCACACACTCACTCAGGCATAGTGTTTGTGTGCGTGTGTGCGTGTTTGCGTGTGTGCGTATGTACGTGCGTGTGTGTGTGTGTGTGTGTGTGTGTGTGTGTGTGTGTGTGTGTGTGTGTGTGTGTGTGTGTGTGTGTGTGTGTGTTAAGGCTGTCCCCGAACCCTGTTTTTAGGGTTCGAACGTTCGCCAGGGTTTATCGGACGAACGTTCGAACGTTCTTTTTTTTTAAATTTTTTATTAAATTTCTTTTTAATAATTTTTTATTTATTTTGTATTGTATTATTATAGATCCTACGGAGAGCGGCATTGCATAGTCTATTGGTGAAAAACATGTTGTTTACAGTGGTGGCTGTTCATGTAAACATGTAATTAAACAAAGCACTCAGAAGAAAATAAACAAGCTACTGCATCAAAGTTACTACTTATGATAAACAATAGCCCTTGCACACCGCAGTCACGTAAGGGGCTAGATAAACAAAGGCATTCGTTTTGTGGCATTAACGTTATATAGTTAGTGTTACACGTTCAATAACATCAGCATATTATTTACCCGAACATAGCAAGTAGCTGGCATTACTCGTCCTTCCGTTGCTCATAGAGCCCTGAGTTGTACCCATTCTGCAGTCTGTTAATAAAGTTTTCAATCAGACACATGTATAGAAAGGCTTTGTTTTATTATAACATTCGTTGCAGTAAAATCATTATGCCTGGTTTGGTCATCCTCATCTACGTTCTCGGCGGGGAGCTAACGTATTAGCTACGGTAAGTCTGTTGTGCTTCTCGCAAGCAGATCAATGGCGGCATTGCCGGAAGTAAAAAACGGATAAACGCTTGCCGATTGGTGGTAACAGCAGAGGCGGGTGCAAGCGGTGTGACGTAATTGGCAGAATCGCCTGTCAATCAAAATTTTTCTATTGCATTGGTTGAGAGCTCTGGTTGAGACAATATTATCCAGCTGCAGCCCGGCAGACCATACTGGTTGAGCCGAGCGCCGCGGGGGACGCGCCTCTTCACGCGCGCCTCCTTTTATTTTTTTTCACCGAACGTTCGAACCCATTAATTAAAGTCCGAATGTCAGCATAACGAACGAACGTTTGAACGTTCGGGCTCAGCCTTAGTGTGTGTGTGTGTGTGTGTGTGTGTGTGTGTGTGTGTGTGTGTGTGTGTGTGTGTGTGTGTGTGTGTGTGTGTGTGTGTGTGTGTGTGTGTGTGTGTGTGTGTGTGTGTGTGTGTGTGTGTGTGTGTGTGTGTGTGTGTGTGTGTGTGCGCGCACGTGTGCGCGTGTGTGTGCGTGTTGTAAGCAAGCTTGCCTGGGTGCTCGAATGCTTGTGTGTGTGTCTGCTCCCCTGAAGCGAGGGTCTGTCAGAGTGGGGGAGGGGTGACTGCACAGGGGAGAGAGAGTGTTCAGTCACCTGACACACGCTTATGCTGTAATATTTGATGATTGTTATGTTTTGATGATATTGTACTTTGACATTGATATGTGACATAAAAAATGTATGTTTAATGTTAATATTAATAATTTGCTGTAACATGTAACATATACATGTTACGTCGTGCCAATAAAGCCATTTGAATTTAATTGAATTTAATTGAAATTGAGAGAGAGAGAGAGAGAGAGAGAGAGAGAGAGAGAGAGAGAGAGAGAGAGAGAGAGAGAGAGAGAGAGAGAGAGAGAGAGAGACAGAGACAGAGACAGAGACAGAGACAGAAAGAGAGAGAGAGAGTGTGAGAGACAGAGACAGAAAGAGAGAGATAGAGAGAGAGAGAGAGAGAGAGAGAGAGAGAGAGAGAGAGAGAGAGAGAGAGAGAGAGTGTGTGAGAGACAGATACAGAAAGAGAGAGAGAGAGAGAGAGAGAGAGAGAGAGAGAGAGAGAGAGAGAGAGAGAGAGTGAGAGACAGAAAGAGAGAGAGAGAGAGAGAGAGCTGGGCAGCTGTTGTGTTACTGTGTCAGCTGAGCAGGACACACATGTAAGTGCACACACACATGGTCTCATGCATCCTCTATCTTTCTCAACACACACATACGATCAGGCTCTCTCCACTACCCCTCCCAGTCTCTCTCTCTCTCTCTCTCTCTCTCTCTCTCTCTCTCTCTCTCTCTCTCTCTCTCTCTCTCACACACGCTCTGGAGC
>NW_028170505.1:0-16273 GCF_963971535.1 Notolepis coatsorum
CCGGATGTCACGTGACTTATAGCCCGCCTTCTGAGCCTCGTCTTAGCCAATCAGAGCGAGGCATATTAGTTGCTATATAAGATTAATGATAGAGGACTGGTAGCACTGTGCTATTTCTCTCTGGGATGGGATCTGGTACCTGGCTGGAATGCACAGATACCGATAGCGGTATATTAGATATCGGACCAGTACCATGCTAAAATATATATTGATATATCTGAACATTTTCCCAATACTAAAATCCTAATCCAAAAGCCACTTGTAACATAAATCACAGCTAATGAAATCGGCTAACCGCTATGACTGGCAATGACTGGTTTAACCTGTCTGTAGTGTGGTAGTGAAATGGTTAACCTTCTGTAGTGTGGTTGTGAAAGGGTTAACCCTTTGTCGTGTGTGGCAGTGAAAGGGTTAACCCTTTGGTAGTGTGGTAGTGAAAGGGTCTAAACAAGAAAACGCGCTGCCCAGTCTGCCACTGATGATTGATCAACATCTGGAGGATTTAGGTGTTTCCTGCCTCAGCTGCTGACTACAGAGAGTAATCTTTTGGTGCCAATTCAACCTGTTGAATCTGTGTTGGCAGTCTGTGCTTTTCGGCAGACACCCAGCAGGTATTCTACCGCGTGTCGCCCACTGTTGGCAGGGGTGTAAAAAGTACCCAGAAATTATACTTAAGTGAAAGTATGGGTACCGTCTCAAAATTGTACTCAAGTAAAAGTCAGAGTATCTGGCTAAAAACACACTTGAGTAAAAGTACAAGTATACAAACCTAGCGGCTGGGTGGCGTAGCGGAGATTGCGCTCGTCACCAATGCAAGAGACTGCGGTCTCGACTCCCCGAGTCGTCATACTATCTCAATTGGCAGAGGTAGCGGGTGGAAAGCCGGTGGGTGGGGATTGGACGTTGTGGACAGCGACTCCTACAGGTCGGTTGGGTGACGCCTGTACAGCAGAGACAGGAAGTATCGGGGGCAGCGTGAGCCTCCCACGTCCCACGCGTTACTCCTCGCCGCTGAGAGTCCGCGCTGTCTGGTGAAAAGATGCGACAGGCTGCCTCCTCGTGTACCGGAGGGGACACGTGATGCAAGGCTTCTATCCTCACTACAGCCGACCAGTGGGAGGCATAGTCTAGCAACGTTCAAGACAGGGGAGGGGAGAATTGAAAGGGAGAATTGGCGATACGAAATTGGGATGGGAGAAAAATAGAAAATAAGGAGAAAAAGTGGATTAAAAAAAAAAGTATACAAACCTAGTAATAATACTAAGACTAAAGTACAAATCCCCAGAAACAGTACTTAAGTATTGTAACAAAGTACAATTACTCAAGTACTTTCCACCCCTGACTGTTGGTGTGAGTTTGATATGTCCTGCCTGACTACGCCACTTCTCCACCTGTAGCTCCGTCGTGAGTAACCTGTGTGCCGTGTGTCGTCGTCCATAATACCGTAGCGTTCTGTAAAAAGCAACGGATACTTGGCCCATATTTCAAGTGCCTGTAATCGGTATAAGATAAGTAGGGCTGTACCGAATGTCATTTTTTTATTATTATTATTTGAAGCTTCTATTGACGTTTTCGAATGAAGCTTCCGAATGTCTGTCATCATATTTTATGACGTAATCATACATCTTTTTTATAAAAAGAAAATTACAAAAATAATCCTCAAACTAAATCCTCAATTTGATTAATCATTTGACTTTTTGTGATCAAAGTGATTAATCTGATTAAATTAGTATTTAAAAAAAAAATTAAATCATCTTTCTGTATCTACTTTTTCTCCCCCTTTTTTCCGTATTTTTCTCCCATCCCAATTTAGTCGTTATGCCAATTCCCTTCCTGGTCGTTGCACGTTTTTGCCCCCTACTGTCGGCCTGGGGAGGGTGTAGAACTACCACATGCCTTCCTCCGATACATGTGGAGTCAGCCAGCCGCTCTTTTTCAGCGAGGACTCTCACTGGGGGAGTGTAACGCGTGGGAGGATCACACTACCTCCCCCAGATCCCTTCCCTGCTGAGCAGGCGCCCCGACCGACCAGTAGGAGTCGCTGTTTACAACGACCAGGAGTGACACACACACCCCACCGGCTTCCCACCCGCTAACACTGCCAATTGTGTTAGTAGGGACGACTGACCAAGCCGGAGGCACCGCTGACAGCTGGATTCGATCCCAGAGTCTCTGCGGTGGTAGGCGAGCGCTTAGTCCGCTGCGCTACCCAGCCGCTCCTTTAAATCATCTTTCTTTAATGAATATAACTCGTCAGTTTTTCGTCAACATAAATAATCCAATAAGGGCACGATTGGTACGAAAGTGATGGTGACGTCTTGATGGAGCGTCAAGCGCATGCAGATAGGCTACGTCGTCATAGCAGCAGCATGGGGGAGGGGAGGTGCAGGCATGCGCAGGGTAATAGTAGAAAGACATGAATATAGGCAATCAAATTAGATCTGAATATGAGAAAAATATGAGAGAAAAGATAAACGGTGTAAACAATATAATTAATTCTGAATATAAAAATATGAGAAAAATAAACAAAGGTGCGTGGATGAGCGTCTGTATGCCCTATCGGTTATATTACACGTTACAATAAATATAGGCAATAAAGAATTCAAATCTGAGTATAATTGATGATACTATGAGTATTGACGGTGTGAAAGCGGTATCAGTGCATTCCTAGTTAAAGATGGACCTGTCTCAAACCCCGCCCCCCTCTTTCCTTGATCCTCCAATCACAACTGTCGCTTTCCTCTGACACACTGTGGTCATTGGCTGACCTCTGCTGTCTGTCCCACAGGGAGAGGGAGGAAGCTCTGGAGCCCCCGGCTTCCCCGGCCAGAAAGGAACCCCGGTAAGTCTCGTCACGCTGCAGAGTCGCAGAGCAACACAAACAAACTAAACATGAACATGGACATTGGATCACATTCGATGAGTAACTCACCCCCCTGTGTGTTTTTACTAGGGAACGGCTGGAGGACCTGGAGTCGCGGGAGAACTGGTAAGAATGTGTCATTTCTAGCGCTGTCAGGCGATAATTTTTTTTTAGCTAATTAATTACAGGATTTGTAATTAATTAATCGAATTAATCGCATTTTAATCGCATAACCATTTTAGGCCTGATATTCTATTATTCTATAATCATATTTCAAATTGCATGTGTCCGGATGGCAGAATTCAGTACTGTATCTACAAAACCTTCTGTTTAATCATCTTCCCTTTATTCATTTGCTTCGATTTTTCAGGTCTGGTCAATTTTACAGTCAAAGATAAAAAATAAAATAAAAAAATCATTGATATTCTCATTTGGTTCATTACAATCTACTCAAGCCTAGTAACAGACAGTATTTCTGACACTGGGAATACATTCCCTGAGATCCATAGATGTCCCTAGAATCAGATACCAAGAACATGCAAATGGACCATATTAAAAAAGTCTGTACATGTGTATTCTACGTTCTTATGGAATGAATGAGATAAAAAAAATATTTAAATAAAAAAATAAGATTTTCTTTATTTCTTTTATTAATTTTGAGTTAATTTTCATAACGCGATAATTTGCTGTGTAATTAATTAATCGAATTGACGCGATAAACTGACAGCCCTAGTACTCAGTATGTGTTGTGTTTAGGGATGGGTACCGAATCCGGTACTTTTAATTAAGGGTACCGATCTAATCACGTCGGTACTACCGAGTACCGATTCACGTGAGATCCACCGGTGCCACATTTCGGTACTGTAAAAAAAAAGAAAAAAACGCTAAACGAAACATATGAAATGTGCTATGAAATTCTATTATATATATTAACAAATTGTTCCAAATAAATAATAATGATAATAAATAATTTGAAGTTTGGATACATTTTTTACAACTGAGGTAGGTAGATTACATTTTTTGAGACCAAAGTACAGAAAAAAGGTACCGTTGGGTACCGGTATCGATTCACAGGTACCGGTTCAAATGTGAACGGTATACCCAACCCCAGTTGTGTTGTCGTGGCGACGTCGTCTCATGATTGTTCTGCTCTCTCAGGGGAGAAGAGGAGACTTTGGAACAAAGGGCGCTCAAGGTCCGGACGGACTCGGAGGGGAAAAGGTATCAGCTGCGACACACGTGATGTACACACACACACACACACACACACACACACACACACACACACACACACACACACACACACACACACACACACACACACACACACACACACACACCTGCACATGCACATGTTAGCACATATTTTGATGATGAACTTTTTGGCTTCTATTAACCCAGGGATTCCCAAACAAATATTTTGTGGACAGGCGACCCCCGTAGTGAGGTCAGAAATGGTCATGTGTGTTCACATTCACGTCATGTACTACACGTTGTTACAAGAGTGTATGAGCCCTTTCATAGTTTGACAGTCGGATATTGATGCAGTTATTTTAGTCTGAGTAGGATGTTTTCTAGGGGGAAAGCATGTAGCATTTCTGTATGGAAAGCATGTAGTCCTTCTCATATAATACTTGTTGTGACTCCCCTCCACCACTAGGGGAGCAGCTCTAAGGATGGGACTTGGTTTACTTTGGTAAACACACACACAATACCAAATGTTTTCTTGACTAGCTGATTTGATCATGGTTTTGTCTTTCAGGGTGAAATGGGTTCAGAGGGATTGAGAGGACTTTCAGGTGAAGGAGGGAGCAAGGGCACAAAGGTGAGGAGACCCTAATCCTTATACCCTACACACTAAACCCCTATACCCTACTACACCAGGGGTAGGCAATTAAGTTTGGCCTCGGGCCAAATTATTTCCAAGCCATTGTAACCAAAAACAATGGCTAATTTAATATGTTGATAGTGAAAATGTTTTACTCTGTGACAGACCACCTTATAACTAACTTAGACATACATTTGTGGCAGAGGCAGAGAATGGATCAAAATAAACTAGCTGCATAGGTGGCATAATAAACTGTAAACGACATACACATTTGCACTGAACATTATACCTTTGTCTTTTTGCCATTTTATTATAAAACCAGAGACAAGCGCCTCTCTCTATCGCTCTATATCCCCTACCCGTATCTAAAACCCACTCTCATACATCGGATCAGTGTCTAAATTCTGTGTATTCTGTATCAGGGAGACAATGGCCTGCCAGGACCCAGAGGCCAACCGGGATCGCCAGGAGACCTAGGAAAAAATGTAGGTCAAAGGTCACCTGGCTATGCGTGTGCATGTGTGTCTGCTGAGAGTAGCCTACGTGCTTCAAACCAAATCAAAACAATCTCTTATCTTGAGATGAGCTCTTATCTAGACTACTACTATCTAGAATAGTTATTAATATAAACATGATGTCAACATGATGTTTTCATCTTGGATTCCATTACTGTTTTATAACCATGGTTTGTGTCCTAGGGCACCCGGGGTGATTTTGGTGACGCTGGGCCAAGAGGAGAGTCTGGAGCGCTTGGACCAAAGGTGTGTGTCTGTGCGTGTGTGTGTGTGTGTGTGTGTGTGTGTGTGTGTGTGTGTGTGTGTGTGTGTGTGTGTGTGTGCGTGTGCGCGCGCGCGTGTGTGTATGTATCTGACTGTCTGTCTTTCTCTCTGTCTGTCTTTCTCTCTGTCTGTCTCTCTGTCTGTCTGTCTGTGCTTATGTGTGTGTGCATGCGTGTGTGTGTGTGTGTGTATCTGACTGTCTGTCTGTCTTTCTCTCTGTCTGTCTGTCTGTCTGTCTGTCTGTCTGTCTGTCTGTCTGTCTGTCTGTCTGTCTGTCTGTCTGTCTGTCTGTCTGTGTTTGTGTGTGTGTGTGTGTGTGTGTGTGTGTGTGTGTGTGTTTGTGTCTATGTCTATCTGTCTTTCTCTCTGTCTGTGTCTGTATGTGTTTGTATCTACGTCTGTGTCTCTGTGTGTTTGTGTCTCTGTGAAATATACATACATAATACATATGCTACACGTCACTTCCTCTAATTGGTTATTTTGACCGTTCATTTCATCTGCGTTCAGGGGGACGCAGGAAGACCTGGCTTCAGCTACCCTGGATCAAGAGGAGGATCGGTAACATAAACATCCTGTCTCTATGCTTAGACAAGATACCGCAGGCTGGACGACATGGACAAAATATGAATTTAATATGAATATAAAAATATGAATATAGAAAAGATTACATTACAGTATCACATAGGGGTGTAACGATGCGACCTCACAACGATTAATTTCGATTACGATTATTCAGGCAACGATTCAATGCATCATGAAATCTCTTCATTTGACCACGATTCGATTCATTTTCGATAAATTTTCTATCAGTTAATTCCCCAATAAATGTTGAATACACAAATGTGGCTGGGGGAACTGATTCACTGACTATATAGGTCACAAAAAACAAAAACAAAACATTAAAAAAAAAAAAAAATGTCTTTCGATTATAATCGATTCTAACATTTTCAAATCGATGCAGTTGAATCGTCACATTAGAATCGATGCATTTCGATTAATCGATGCATCGTTACACCCCTAGTATCACAATATTTATCTTAGTTTTGATAGTATAAAGGTACTTTGTTTTCAAGTACAAATTGCAATGTGATATGACATTTATCATGTTGTTATATTGTACTACAATGTTCATGGTGCTATTTCATTCACCTTCATCATTCATCCTTTTTTAACACTGCTGCATGGAATTCTTTTTTATTAACAAAAAAATATACAGTGTGCATATATCTTTACAATATGTACAGTATATATCGTGGACAGCAGTATTGTAAAAACCCATACCTCTCTCTGTCTGCATGGGTCCATGGCGGTACATCGCCCAGCCCTAAAGACACCTGGATTAAACATTCACATGCACATTCACTGGCCACCTCAGACCCACTCCTATCTGAGCTCCGTGAGGGTCATCAAAAGAGAAGCCGCCTATTCTCGGTCCTCGCTCCACAATGGTGGAAGGAACTTCCCACCACAGTTAGGACGGCCGAAACATGATCAATATTTCGCTGTCTACTAAAAACACACTTCTTCAATCAATATCTGAAAAAAAATATTTAAAAAAAATTACGAATCTTCTTACTGTCCTATACTACCATGCACTCCTCCTACTATACTAATATGTCATGTCTATGCACTCAATACTGCAGCAGCACCCAAGTTTCACCACTGTTTGATGAACATTGTTACTCAGCTGAAAGAGTTGTACCCTTCCTGCTGACTTGTCGTACTGAACTTGTAAGTCGCTTTGGATAAAAGCGTTCAGCTAAATGACAAAATGTAAATGTAAGCATGCACATTCAGACACCCAACTACTGTAGGATGCTACCTGTGGATCCCCGAACACTCTTGCACATTATTGTAAAGACACTCCTGTGTTCTGTAGGGTGACCGAGGAGAGAACGGCAACCCGGGACCCAGGGGCAGCAGGGGAGACTGTGGCCAGAAGGGAGGCCCCGGAGTCACAGGAAGCCTGGGAGATGGCGTGAGTAACACTGCATGCGTCGCAACTAGGGATGTCCGATATTATCGGCCTATCGATATTATCGGCCGATATTGGCATTAAAATGTAATATCGGAAATTATCTGTATAGTTTTCTTTTTTTTAATACATTTATTTAACATTTATTTACCCAGGCAAGCAAGTAAGAACAAATTCTTATTTTATTTATTGTCAAAAGTATGCATAATGTTGTGTTAATTCCACGACAAGAGATATGCAATGTTAATTACCTGAAATGATTCAGTTTTTTTGGGGGGGGGGAACCCCGCATATATCGGTACCGGTTGATATCGGTATCGGAAATTAAGAGTTGGACAATATCGGTATATCGGATATCGGTAAAAAAGCCAATATCGAACATCCCTAGTCGCAACCTTATGTACCCTATGGGCGCGACAGTGGCTCAGGAGGTAGAGCAGTCATCCGGTAATCGGGAGGTTCCCGGTTCGATTCCCGCTCCTCGTGGGCAGCCTGTCGAAGTGTCCTTGAGCAAGACACTTAACCCCTAATTGCTCCCGATGAGCAGGTTGGCACCTCGCATGGTCGCCTCCGCCGTCGGTGTGTGAATGTGTGAGTGAATGGGTAAAATGTGAGGAAGAAATTGTAAAGCCGTTGTATAAATGCAGCCATTTACCATTTACCCTGATTTTGGAGGAGTTGGCCTTGGAGTCAGAACCTGTGTCTTTGCTTCTCTGTTTCTAACAGGGTGAGGCGGGACCTCAGGGGGAACCTGGATACAGAGGCCCCAGAGGAGAGGGGGGGCGGGACGTGAGTAAACATGAATATATACAGTACACACTAGTGTTGTCAGAGTGGGCGGGGCGTGAGTAAACATGAATATATACAGTACACACTAGTGTTGTCAGAGTGGGCGGGGCGTGAATATAGGGAGGTGTAGTGGTTACGTCATTGCTGTTTCCGGCCAGTCCACCATCTTGAAAACGCAATGTATTTTCCCATTGGCCATTTCTAAATCAGCTCGTTTTAAAACAAATAAAGCAGGAACATTTGCATGGTGTACCTTTCTGTGCATATTCATCCACAACATATAGCTCAACATGAAAATATTCGCAATTAATCGTAAAAGATAATAGCTGAATTTTATTTCAACCATTGATTGATTGATTGATTGATTGATTGAAAAGTTTATTAACAGATTGCAGAATGGGTACAGTACAGTACAGCTCAATACATACAATTGTTAAGGGGATGCAGACCAGAGAAAGACTTTCGTCTTGTTTACATCAGGGTCCCCCATTTTCAATTCATCATAACATATATGACATACATGACATACAGATAGACAGTACTGCTACATCTATACATTTATGACATATCAGATTTGCAAATACAGTACTGTTTGTGATACAAAAAGTGTCCAGAAAAAGAGTGTATATACATTTGACGTAGAAACTGTACATTGGAGGAGGTTGGGTGGGTGGGGTGGGGTTGGGTGGGTGGGGGCTGTACATTGGAGGTGGGGGGGGGGGGGGGGTTGGGTACGGGGGGGGGACACTGTACACTGTACATTGGAATACTGACAAAGCCATACTTGGTCATTTACTGTACAAAAATGCTTAAAGAATTATGTTAGTGATAGAAGGGAACTCATTTTGTGCAAAAATGGAAAGCTTTTCAATGTTCATGACGCAGAATTGTTACAATAGCCCATAATCCATTTTCCCAATGATAAATCCCTATACGGGTGGACCTCTTGGGCGGTCCAAAGTGACGTCAGCCTACACCTCCCTATAAGGTACACACTAGTGTTGTCAGGGCCGCGGCTTTCGCAAATAAAGTGAGATCATGACCTGTCTCAGGCGGCTACGTTGATCCGTCACTGAACGGATAGAAAGTATTTTGTATTTGTATTTTAAAGAATGCACAATAACCGTATTGTGTAGGAGAAGTTTAGAAGCCTAGAGGCTTATAGAGAACGTCCCCTATTTTGTAAAATCAAACATACAGAAATATACATATTATTTTAAAAATACCAGTAATACATTCAAAATATATGTGTAAATACAAACATACATACACACAGTACATACATGCATATATACTGCATACATAATAATAATAATAATAATAATAATAATAATAATAATAATAATAATAATAATAATAATAATAATAATAATAATAATAATAATAATAATAATAATAATAATAATAATAATAATAATAAAATAATAATAATAATAATAATAATAATAATAATAATAATAATAATAATAATAATAATAATACATAACCACCTACCGACCTGCCTACAAACCTACACACCCACATAACCAAATGCATACATACATGTAGACCTATTTATCTATCTACTGTAGATAAATCTAAAGTAGATGGAAGATATTACTGTCCGTTTGTATTTTTAAACATTAAAATTTCTTTTAAATTAGAACCCAACATAACCGCACCTTTGTGGGTGGTCATGTGTCTGTCAGTTCCAGAACTTCACCCTCTCCAAAATGTTTCTGTCCAACAACACAGACACAAGAAGACATTCGCGGCGTTGACCCTGTCCAACAAACGGATTCTCCTCATTGAAAAGGAATTCAAAACAGACGTAGACGGACAGACACAAGTCAAAGTCACCCAGATCGTGTGGTTTTTGGCCGTAATACTAGTCTTGAGACCAGGACCAGTCCAAAGAACTCCATCACTGGAGCTAAACCGGGGTTGGACTTAATTTAGCTTTCGTTTGTGCATTCCGATGTCCTTTTTGGAATGCCAAAACCCAAACACAGGAAAAAACACAGCCGACCTTTTCAAAACCCTGATTGTATACAAATCCATCCTATCTACCACCTGCCGTAAACAAGACGTTTGAGTTGGCCGCTGTACCGCAGGACAGGATGTGATGTCACGCTGTCTCTTTCCCTGCAGGGGGATCCCGGTCCAGAGGGAGATCCTGGCCTCACAGTAAGAACCTTTCAAATCACTTGACCCATTTGATCTCTGACTGAGCAGGAGTAATGTTGACCATTAGAGCAGTAGATGTGATAACATGTGCTGTTGTGATTGTAGGAGTGTGATGTCATGAACTACATCAGAGAGACCTGTGGCTGCTGTGGTGAGTTTGATCAAGACATTACAATGACTTTCAAGTTTAAATTTAGTGTATCATTTGATTTCCAGATATGCATCTCCTGGTGGACAACATGGACCTATGAAGTCCACCATATTGGAATATCCACCATTTAGAATTTTTGGAAAACCACTTTTTCCCCTACTCCCCCTAGCCTGTTCACCTGATTTTCACCAATGTTGCTGTTTGGAATCTGGTGACTAACATCTTTAAATGTGTAATTTATATAATTGATCATAATAATTGATGCCAAACCATATGACCGTCGGGTCTAATCAAACTTAGAGGGGAAACGCATGGTGAACAGGAAGTGACTCATTACTTGTGAACGCACCGTCCAATTTCCGCCAAACAAATGTTTTCCTTACAATAGCAAGGAGGCCTGTGAAGTTCTGAGTTATCTAGCCTTATGGCACTATTCTCATAAAACTAAGCACATTAACTACATGGTCACAAAAGGTGGATTGAGAATTTGGGCTGTTCTGGGGATATATACCCACCATTGGCCACCGACAACACTAGTTTTCATATTGAAAAGATAAGTCAACAAGACGAGGCAAAGAGCAAGGATAACAAATCAATTAAAACACGTACAGCTTGATTGACAACGGTTGGAGACAGACAACTCTACAACAGAGGGGAGAATCTCAAGCTTTAAGGACTGTTGGAGTTCATTCCATGAGCTAGAAGCATCATAGTGAAATGCAGATTTATGCTGTTCAGAGCAAACTCAGAGGACCTTAAAGTGGAAATGAAGCAGTGCGATAAATACATATTCATAGCATCACATTAGTATTTAGATAAGCCACAGAAGAAATCACGTTATAAAAATAAGCAGTTTCTAAGAAAAAACGATTTGTTGTGTGCATTTCTGAAGCATTTAGCATTATGGGCGCGGCCATTTTGTTGCTGACGTCATGCCACTGGTTGGGTGTATACACTGCTGGTTAGCTGCCTATAGTGAATGGGTCAGTCAGTAAATAAAATGTTGCCTACAAAACAACGGGACCGCGGTGGTTCTGTTTGTATTGCTCCTGGCTGTTCAAACTAATTTTACCATGTGAGAGAGAGGAAAGTTGGTTAATTTCCACAAACTACCAGTGAAAAAAACAGTGTTGTTGGCACGTTGGCTCAGGCTGGCTGCACTCAGGCGGCGCGACCAGCCTGTTGGACAGGGAAGGAGGATCTGCAGCGAACACTTCATTGCCTCGGATTATGTTGTTGGGGGTGGAAGGTTTGTCCAGAAGACCACTAATCAGCTGAAGCCTGATGCGGTTCCCTCGGTCTTCGACAGACAGACCGGCGTTAGCTCTCGGGAGCGATCGCTAGCTAGTTGGCACCAGCCGGGGACCGGAGTTAGCTCTCGGGAGCGTTCGCTAGCTAGTTAGCACCAGCCGGGGACCGGCGTTAGCAACCGGGAGCATCGCGGAGCATTCAGCCTGCTGGCTACCTAGATCCACTTCAACCAGCGTCGCGGAGCATTCAGCCTGCTGGCTACACAGCTTGTCGGTGTGCTGGAACCTCGGCAAGCTAACGGTAGCTGGCTACATAGCTTGTCGGTGTGCTGGAACCTCGGCAAGCTAACGGTAGCTGGCTACACAGCTTGTCGGTGTGCTGGAGCCTCTGCAAGCTAACGGTAGCTGGCTACACAGCTTGTCGGTGTGCTAATAGCCTCGGCAAGCTAACGGTAGCTGGCTCCAGGCTATTAGCACATCGACAAGCTGCTGGAGCTCCCGACGCTCGGCTGGTTGAAGTGGATCTAGGTAGCCAGCAGGCTGAATGCTCCGCGACGCTCCCGAGAGCTAACTCCGGTCCCCGGCTGGTGCCAACTAGCTAGCGATCGCTCCCGAGAGCTAACGCCGGTCTGTCTGTCGAAGACCGAGGGAACCGCATCAGGCTTCAGCTGATTAGTGGTCTTCTGGACAAACCTTCCACCCCCAACAACATAATCCGAGGCAATGAAGTGTTCGCTGCAGATCCTCCTTCCCTGTCCAACAGGCTGGTCGCGCCGCCTGAGTGCAGCCAGCCTGAGCCAACGTGCCAACAACACTGTTTTTTTCACTGGTAGTTTGTGGAAATTAACCAACTTTCCTCTCTCTCACATGGTAAAATTTGTTTGAACAGCCAGGAGCAATACAAACAGAACCACCGCGGTCCCGTTGTTTTGTAGGCAACATTTTATTTGCTGACTGACCCATTCACTATAGGCAGCTAACCAGCAGTGTATACACCCAACCAGCGGCATGACGTCAGCCATGACGTCAGCAACAAAATGGCGGCGCCCATGTTGAAAACAGGGATATTATATTATATTTTTCAGACAAATAAGATAGATTTCACATTTAATTATAGAACCCTGTCTTACACAAGGTACACAACAAACAAACTAGGATCACATTGCTCACTGCTTCATTTCCACTTTAAGGACCAGCCAGTTACTAGGATGGCTTTATTTAAACAGGTAAAATCACATTGAGACCGAGGTATCTTACCAATAAGGGCCTTAAAAATGAACAAATACCAGTGTTTGTTGCGCCTCTCAGTCCGCCAAATATGTTGTTGAACAGAGGAGTGTGGGTAGAGTCTGTTAACCCTTTCACTACCACACTACAGAAGGTTAACCTTTCACTGCCACACGACAACGGGTTAACCCTTTCACAACCACACTACAGAAGGTTAACCCTTTCACTACCACACTACAGACGGTTAAACTTTCACTACCACACTACAGAATGGTTAACCCTTTCACTGCGACAATACAGAATGTTAACCCTTTCACTGCCACACGACAACGGATTAACCCTTTCACAACCACACTACAGAAGGTTAACCCTTTCACTACCACACTACAGACGGTTAACCCTTTCACTGAGACCATACATAAGGTTAACCCTTTCACTGCCACACGACAACGGATTAACCCTTTCACAACCACACTACAGAAGGTTAACCCTTTCACTACCACACTACAGACGGTTAACCCTTTCACTACCACACTACAGAAGGCTTTCACTACCACACTACAGAAGGTTAACCCTTTCACTACCACACTACAGAAGGTTAACCCTTTCACTACCACACTACAGAAGGTTAACCCTTTCACTACCACACTACAGAAGGTTAACCTTTCACTACCACACTACAGACGGTTACCTTCTGTAGTGTGGTTAATGTATTCCGCTAGTGTTGGTTCCTCACCGTGCCCACGTGCCTGTTCCTCACCGTGCCCGTGTGTCTGTGTTTCTGCCTGCAGACTGCGAGAAGCGCTGCGGTGCCCTGGACATTGTCTTTGTGATTGACAGCTCTGAGTCTGTGGGTCTGACTAACTTCACTCTGGAGAAGAACTTTGTCATCAACACATCAACAGACTAGGATCCATCGCCAAGGACCCCAGCTCAGTGACAGGTGCCGACCGGCCCATTGTTTGGTCCATGTTCTCTCGCGTCTGACCGTGAATGCGTTGGAATGCACTGTTTTCTTTTTGTTTGTTTGGTTGTTTGTGTTTTTATGAAGTAGGTACAGTGGTGCTCCGTAAGGTATATCATGTTACACGTGTTGATTTGACATGGGTGTATCTCGGCCAGACAGAGGGAGGTGCGTAAGAAACGCCCCTCTTGAGGCAACGTATTATTATATATAAATTAAGAAATCCCAACCAATCAATTGGTCGGAAAAATTGACGACTGTGGTCGAAGACAGCGCCCTAGTATACACACACACATACAGTAAAGCAAATATATAAAGCACACACATTATGCGTGTATGTGTGTGTGTGCCTGTGTGTGTGCCTGTGCGTGTGTGTAAGTGTTTGCGCGTGTCTGTGTGCCTGTGTGTGTGTGTGTGCGTGTGCCTGTGTGTGTGAGTTTGTATGTGCGTGTGCCTGTGTTTGCGCGTGCCTGTGTGTGCCTGTGTGCGTGCATGTGTGTGTAGGTGTGTGTGTGTGTGTGTGTGTGTGTGTGTGTGTGTGTGTGTGTGTGTGTGTGTGTGTGTGTGTGTGTGTGTGTGTACTAACATGTGCTTCTCTTCAGGTACAAGGGTAGGAGTTGTACAGTACAGTCACAGTGGAACTTTCCAGGCCATTCATCTCAATGACTCCAAGATTGACTCACTTAGTGCTTTCAAGGTAAATAAACACACACACACACACACACACACACACACACACACACACACACACACACACACACACGCACACACACACACACACACACACACACACACACACACACACACGCACGCACGCACGCACACACACACACACACACACACACACACACACACACACACACACACACACACACACACAGAGAGAATGACTGTTTTTTGGTCGACTTTGATGCAATGACTCATTCACTTCAGTGTTAAAACGTCACTATAATACTAAAATATAATAAGGAATAATATAATAACTATAATAATGCCACTTCAAGAAACAAAACAACAGGCACTGCTCAGGTTTATGTAAGTGAATCAGTCATCTGCTCATTGAAATGCCTTCTTTGCGATCTACAAAAATAAAGATGGCGGTAATGTGAATAAGGCGAATTCTTACTGAGCGCATTCACACTGATATCTTTATATTCTGGATACTTGGGTCAGTGAAGGTAAACTTCATTCTGTATCCTATCCTGTCTACAATAAACCAAATAAACTGTTATCCCAGTGTGGGGGAAACCATAGAGGACATCTGAGATCATTTACATGTCAGTCAAATGGCTGGCTGATGGTTGCAGGTGTGTGTAAACAACTCTGTGATAAAGTTTAAAAAACATTACCAATGTAAACCAACCTTTTACAAGATCAAAAGTATACGTAAAACTGTCGGCGCTCATATCAAAGGCTCAGACAATAACATTTCTGAGTGAATAGAATATCTTCAATCCAATAAACCACTAAACAAAGTCAGTACAGCGTCATACTGCAATCAGAGATTGGGGCTAGATCCACAAAGAATGGATTTACACCAGGGTCCCCCATTTTCAATTTATAAAGAATTGTAAGTAGGGTGCAACTAGCACCGTGCAATCCATTCTTTGTGGATCTAGCCCTGAGCCTTTTGACCAGAACACCAGCTCTTTGGTGCATTGCTTGCATGTGATCAGTCAGCTCTTCTTTCTTAAAACCTCTCTCTCACTCTCCCTCTATCTCTCTCTTCCTCCCTCTCTTTTCAACCAAAGAAATTGACATTCCCTAATAGATAGTGTGTACGTAAATGAAAATGTATGTGTCTGATAAAGATATAGGTATATATAGATGAAAAGGCATGTGTCTGATAGGGATATATTATTAAAAGATTGTATGATTGGCTGATATGAACATAGATAATGTATGTAAAAGCTAAATAGTATATTATGCTGTATTGTATTATGAATTCATAAGGCGTATATATTGTTGTATTGTATTATGAATTTGATTAGGGTTTTTATTGTTGTTTTAATTGTCTGTATGACATGTGAATGTTGTGAGTGTATAAGTCTGTAACTGTATTTTACGTGTTATGGACCCCAGGAAGAATAGCCCCAGCACTAATGGGGATCCAAATAAACTTAAACTTAAACTCTCTCACTCTCCCTCTATCTATCTCTCTTCCTCCCTCTCTCTCTCACTCTCCCTCTATCTCTCTCTTCCTCCCTCTCTCTCTCACTCTCCCTCTATCTCCCTCTTCCTCCCTCCCTCTCTCACTCTCCTTCTCTCTCTTCCTCCCTCC
>NW_028170504.1:0-15000 GCF_963971535.1 Notolepis coatsorum
ACTGTTTCAGCCAATCAGAATCGAGAAATTTGCATGCCGTTGTATAAAATACGATACGATACGATATGATATGATATATGATACGATATGATATGATACAATTATGGTATGATATGATATGATTATGGTATGATATGATACGATATTATACGATATATTACGATACAATATGATACGATATGGTACGGTATGATACCATATGATATGATATGATACAATATGGTATGATATGATACAATATGGTATGATATGATACTTACAATATGATACGATATGATATGATAGAATATGGTAGGGCTGGGCAATATGGCCTCTAAATGATATCACGAAAAATGTTTGCTCTATCACGATACACAATATATATTGCGATATTTTGACATTTCCTCTAAAGCACTTAAAAATGCTTGATTTAACCCTTTGATGAATACAGTAACGCCAATATGATGATTATATAAACCTCTGTTGTCAAGTCTCGTCAATATACCCCCCCCCCCCCCCCCCCCCCAATGGAACTGTGTCGTGGATCACTCCCCTGTGAGCGTTTCCAGGGTTAGCGGCTAACGTTAGTTAGCTTAGCTTAGTTAGCTAACCGCCTCTCTAGGCGTGTGTGCGTGTATGTGCGTGTATGTGACGTAAATTGGGCGAGTGTGTGTGTCTGTGTGAGGGAGAGAGGAAAGTGCTGCGTTAAAGTAAGTCTCATCTCAGCCGCGGCGGCTTAGGGGTGGGCAATTAATTTGTACAAGGGGCCACATGAGAAACCTGAACTGTGTTGGAGGGCCGAACCAATGATAACTTGAACTTAATTCTGCTCAATATTCATTATCTCCCATTGTTTTTTTTTAGTTTTTTTATTGATCTTTTTCCCCCTCCATTTTCCTCCGATTTTCTCCCATCCCAATGTTAGTCATATGCCAATTCCCAGTCCCTTCCTGGTCGCTGCGCACTTACCCCCCACAGTCAGATCATCTGGGAGAGTGGAGGCTACCACAGTACCACGTGGTAAAACTCTTGACTTGACTTGACTTCCTCCGACACACGTCCAGCCAATCACCGCTTCTTTTCACCTGGCAGCGCGGATTCTCATCGAGAGGGCGTAGCGTGTGGGAGGACCACACTATCTCCCTCAAGTCCTATCCGCGCTTAGCAGGCGCCCCGAGAACTGTAGGAGTCGCTGTTTACAACGACCCGGACCCACCCCGCCAGCTTCTCCCACCCTCTAATACTGCCAATTGTATTAGTGCAGACGGCCAGCCAAGCTGGTGACAACCCCGGAGCTGTGAGCTGGATTCGAACAGGCGAATCCAGCTCACAGCTCCGGGGTTGAACGCAATCTCCGCTCGGCCACCTAACCGCCTCATTATCTCCCATTGTAAAAATTTACCGCGGGCCGGACACGGACGCCCAAAGGGCCGGAAGTGGCCCGTGGGCCGTAATTGCCCAGGTCTGCCTTAGAACCTGACGTGAGGTTTTGTGCAAAACATCACGATGTCCACGATATGTTTAAAAAGTGTATCGTTAAGGGCGGCTGGGTGGCGCAGCGGACATTGCGCTCGTCACCAACGCAAGAGACACCGGGTTCGAATCCGGCTGTCGGCGTTGCCTTCGGCTTGGGCCGGCCGTCATACTGGCTCAATTGGCAGAGTTAGCGGGCACACACACACACGACACTGTAGTCTATCTATGCTATAGAAAAAGTTACGCAAACTGGAAAACTCTCTTTCTGTGACCAGTATCATTATTTTATATGCCCCATTTATGTTTCTTTATGTCTTCCATTGACCTGCAATCTTAAAAATACCCTTCATATGCTAATATAGAGGCTGTGAATGTCCATTCATTGTTAGGGAGGTTGCTACTAACATGCTCTGACAGAGCAGTTGTGAATAATTCAGCAGCAAACATTAATTAGCCTGAGTGCTTCTATTGCTCCGTTTCAGACAGATGCTGTCCCTGTCCCTACACGTGTGGAAGGAAAAACACAAGAGAGAACTCACACTGAGATTTGAGTGTGTGTGTGTGTGTGTGTCTGTGTGTGTGTCTGTGTGTGTGTGTGTGTGTGTGTGTCTGTGTGTGTGTGTGTGTGTGTGTGTGTGTGTGTGTGTGTGTGTGTGTGTGTGTGTGTGTGTGTGTGTGTGTGTGCGGGTGTGTGTGTGTGTGTGTGTGTGTGCGTGCGTGTGTGTGCGCGTGTGTGCGTGCGTGCGCGTGTGTAGGTGTGTGTGTGTGTGTGTGTGTGTGTGTGTGCTTCAGTCCAAAGACCTTTCTTTCTGGGGAACCAATAGGAACCATCTCAGTCAACAGCGATGGTTAATACCACTGCCACCTCGGAGCTACACTCAACCTTTCTCCATCGGCAGACAGTGGACCTACGAACTACAGCACAACGCAGGCTCCCCCTCAGAAGGACATACAGTACTAGCTAGCGGATGACAGAACCCACTGTTTTCCCCTTCCGCCTTCCGCCCTCTCACTGTACCGCACTGTAACGTATAGAGACCCGACGCCGCGACGACACACACACGCGCATTCTGGAAATGCACCCGCGACTCCGCAGAGAGACGAGGTTCACACACCGCTGCGGAGACGCCGGTGTCCATTTCACACTAAATTACCCCCATCATCGTCCCCCAGCACCAAAATACCACGCTGTTGCCTATTTTGTGACAAAGCACAGGGTATTGTGCGCACAGTGTGGGTGGACGTCGTAGCAGCGTTAGCAACAACACCTCACAAGGTGGGGACTCCACGGTTCAAAGAGGGGGAAACAGAAATAACATAGAAGACACTACAGAGAAATGCCACACAAAGGACTACACATGGTGAACCCAAAGCAAGACTCCCAGCCACCAGATGATGCCTGGAGAGACAGACAGGGTGGTTAGACAGACAGGCAGAGTGGTTAGACAGACAGGCAGGGTGGTTAGACAGACAGACAGACAGACAGAGTGGTTAGACAGACAGACAGAGTGGTTAGACAGACAGACAGAGTGGTTAGACAGACAGACAGAGTGGTTAGACAGACAGACAGAGTGGTTAGACAGACAGACAGAGTGGTTAGACAGACAGACAGAGTGGTTAGACAGACAGACAGAGTGGTTAGACAGACAGACAGAGTGGTTAGACAGACAGACAGACAGACAGAGTGGTTAGACAGACAGACAGACAGAGTGGTTAGACAGACAGACAGACAGAGTGGTTAGACAGACAGACAGAGTGGTTAGACAGACAGGCAGAGTGGTTAGACAGACAGACAGACAGACAGACAGACAGAGTGGTTAGACAGACAGACAGACAGACAGACAGACAGACAGACAGACAGACAGACAGACAGACAGACAGACAGACAGACAGACAGACAGACAGACAGACAGACAGACAGAGAGAGTGGTTAGACAGACAGACAGAGTGGTTAGACAGACAGACAGACAGACAGACAGACAGACAGACAGACAGGCAGAGTGGTTAGACAGACAGACAGAGTGGTTAGACAGACAGGCAGAGTGGTTAGACAGACAGACAGAGTGGTTAGACAGACAGACAGAGTGGTTAGACAGACAGACAGACAGAGTGGTTAGACAGACAGACAGACAGAGTGGTTAGACAGACAGACAGACAGAGTGGTTAGACAGACAGACAGAGTTGTTAGACAGACAGACAGAGTGGTTAGACAGACAGGCAGAGTGGTTAGACAGACAGACAGAGTGGTTAGACAGGCAGACAGAGTTGTTAGACAGACAGACAGAGTGGTTAGACAGACAGGCAGAGTGGTTAGACAGAGGGCTATGCCTGGAGAGACAGACAGAGTGGTTAGACAGACAGACAGACAGACAGACAGACAGACAGACAGACAGACAGACAGACAGACAGACAGACAGACAGACAGACAGACAGACAGACAGACAGACAGACAGACAAACAGACAGACAGGCAGGCAGACAGAGGGGGTTGAGGGGTGTGTGTGTGCAGGGAGACAGAATGCATCTTTCTCTAATCATGAATCTGGCCATTTCTTTGTTCCCAAGGGAGGTCTATAAACCCCCACCCTCTCCCTCTCTATCTCTCGCTCTCCCTCCCCTTCTCTCGCTCCTCTCCCTCCCCCACGAGGGAGCTGACTGTGAAGAGGTGTGATTACCATCGATCTGTCCTAACACAGCCCATTTCCCCAGCCTCCAGCCCCAGCCTGCGGAGCCAGCACAAGGCTATAGGTCCAGACTCCCCTGTCCTTGACCAGGGACAGAGGCCTATTCAGGGCAGAAGATCTGGGAAGCATGGGTGTCCAAACCAGGGTCATTGACAGAGGGGCCAAACATTACATCTGAGACAATGGATGTGATAGATCGGACCAGGAAAGGATGATGAAACCATGCCATTATTCCGAATGTTGTTCTTTGGTGCATAATACACTTTTCTCTGTCATTCCCTACGGTTTGGATCATTGTCTTGTGTCTTCATTGTCTTCAATTTGGACTATACGGGTTATATCAATGGCATGGCAACCATATCAATATTCCTCATAGAAAAGACAACAATGTGTTTGTATATCATTATTTTGGTGAAGAAACTCGATGATCAAGCAAAATGCCAAAATGATAACCCTCCATCCTGCTTATCATCATTACAATGGTGGAGTGGCAGGTGGTTAAGTGGAGGATAGGGAAGGGGGGTGATGGTGAGTGCGTGTGTGTGTGTGTGTGTGTGTGTGAAGTGGAGGATAGGAAGGGGGTGATGGGAGGCGTGTGTGTGGGTGTGTGTGTTGTGTGTGTGTGTGTGTGTGTGTGTGTGTGTGTGTGTGTGTGTGTGTGTGTGTGTGTGTGTGTGTGGTGTGTGTGTGTGTGTGTGTGTGTGCGTGCGTGCGTGCGTGTGTGTGTGTGTGTGTGTGTGGTGTGTGCGCGCGCGTGCGTGCATGTGTGTGTGTGTGTGTGTGTGTTTGGGGGGAGTGAAGGAAAGTAATTATCAAGCCATACATGTGTGTATCCAGGGGGTCAACACACTGGTGTGTGCGTGTGTGTGTGTGTGTGTGTGTGTGTGTGTGTGTGTGTGTGTGTGTGTGACAGGGCCTATTCTAATTGAACTGGTTTTATCTGTATGTGCATGCACCTGCCATATATGCTTACAATTGCACACAACACACACACACACACACACACACACACACACACACACACACACACACACACACACACACACACACACACACACACACACACACACACACACACACACACACACACACACACACACACACACACACACACACACACACACACACACACACACACACACACACACACACCACTTAGTGGCCTGGTGGAAGAGTTCTGGCATGGATGCACAGCAGGGGATTAATATGTGTGATGTCGTAAGGGTGAGGGGGTTGTGCCACACACACACACACACACACACACACACACACACACACACACACACACACACACACACACACACACACACACACACACACACACACACACACACACACAGACACACACACACACACACACACCTGGTACTGTGGGCTGGTTATGAATAGCTCTGGGATAGACTTGACTGGTGTGTATGAGAGAAAGAGCAAACGTGAGAGAGAGAGAGAGAGAGAGAGAGAGAGAGAGAGAGAGAGAGAGAGAGAGAGAGAGAGAGAGAGAGAGAGAGAGAGAGAGAGAGAGAGATCCAGAAGGAGAGGGTGAGACAGAAGGAGAGGGGAAGAGCGAGAGAGAGCAATAGGGTGAGAGAGGGGGGAGGGAAATGAAGAGAGGAGAAAGAGGTATGGATGGAGAGAGAGAGAGAGAGAGAGAGAGAGAGAGAGAGAGAGAGAGAGAGAGAGAGAGAGGGTTACAGGGGGAGGGATTAGGGAGGAGAACCCACCAGGGGGAGGTGATGGTTGGTTTTAGAGGTGTGTAACATGTGTGTCTGTGTGAGGTGTTGCATCAGCATCAATGTTCTACTGCCCTTCAGAACTGCAGTCCCACCTGCAGCCTAAAGCCTCCCAGCCATTCCCTCTATGTAGAAAATCACCTCTTCTACAGTACCTCTTTCCACACTACGTTAGCCCTGTGGCAGCGCTGGGGCTCTTCACCTTTCTCTCTCTCTCTCTCTCTCTCTCTCTCTCTCTCTCTTCTCTCTCTCTCTCTCTCTCCCTCTCTCTCCCTCTCTCTCTCTCTCTCTCTCTCTCTCTCCTCTCTCTCTCTCTCTCTCTCTCTCTCTCTCTCTCTCTCTCTCCTCTCTCTCTCTCTCTTCTCTCTCTCTCTCTCTCTCTCTCTCTCTCTCTCTCTCTCTCTCTCTCTCTCTCTCCTTCTATTTCCTCTCAATTCAATTTCAATTAAATTAAATTAAATTCAAACCGGCTTTATTGACATGGGAAACATACGTTTACATTGCCAAAGCCTCTCTCTCTCTCTCTCTCTCTCTCTCTCTCTCTCTCTCTCTCTCTCTCTCTCTCTCTCTCTCTCTCTCTCTCTCCTCGACTGATCAAGTCTCAATTCCCTCTCTCTCTCCCTCCTCTGCTCTCTTCCTCGCTGCTTCCTCAGGCCCGTAATCGCGCCATTAAGCTGCAATGCTGTATGTGTAACTATGTGCCAGTTCACATCATCACAGAGTGCATCACTACACTGAGAGCCGGACCTTCCCGCCCTCATGTTGACTTTTAAAACGGGAAGGTGGAGCATGGAGCTGTTGTTTTACCACAAACGTAACTCCCCTGTTTCCTTTAACCCTCGAGTCACCCTTCAAGAAATACACTACCATTGTCCCTAGTGTCCGAAACTGACATCTCATTAAAAACATATAATTTTCATGTATTGTTCCAATTTGTTTTCATGAATATCATTATTAACTTCAGTCCTCACCATACATATCGAATATTTATTCATTTTCAGGATTTTAACCATTTCTTAAATTAGGGTTGGGGTCAGGGTTGGGGTTAGGGTTAAGGTTAGGGTTAGGGTTAGGGTTGGGGTTAGGGTTGGGGTTAGGGTTAAGGGGTTAGGGGGTTATAACCCTAACCTGTCCAGTTCTGACACTAGGGTGAAAGGTGTGACACTTGTTGTTCACTGGCTTAATAGTGATTGTTTTAAAAAAACAAACATGGATTATTGTAATGCGAGTCCAAGGTGTGATACTGAGCAACTTTTTTGGCATATACTGTACATAAAATCTAGCCAACGCTATCCACAAACACATGTTAAAAAAAAGGCTTTTTTGTCCAGTTTTGACACTAAGGTGCCTCGAGGGTTAAGTTCACATTTAAAGGGAAAATATGCCCAATGTGAGAGTTCATACATGTCATCCCTATGGTCTACGGCAGTCCAAACATATTCGTGACCATGAACAACTCCATGACAAACTAGAGTGAAACTAGAGTGCTGAAACTAGAGTGAAACTAGAGTGCTGAAACTAGAGTGCTGAAACTAGAGTGAAACTAGAGTGCTGAAACTAGAGTGCTGAAACTAGAGTGAAACTAGAGTGCTGGTGCTGAAACTAGAGTGCTGAAACTAGAGTGAAACTAGAGTGCTGAAACTAGAGTGAAACTAGAGTGAAACTAGAGTGAAACTAGAGTGCTGAAACTAGAGTGAAACTAGAGTGAAACTAGAGTGCTGAAACTAGAGTGCTGAAACTAGAGTGAAACTAGAGTGCTGAAACTAGAGTGCTGAAACTAGAGTGAAACTAGAGTGCTGAAACTAGAGTGCTGAAACTAGAGTGAAACTAGAGTGCTGAAACTAGAGTGCTGAAACTAGAGTGAAACTAGAGTGCTGAAACTAGAGTGAAACTAGAGTGCTGAAACTAGAGTGCTGAAACTAGAGTGCTGAAACTAGAGTGCTGAAACTAGTGCTGAAACTAGAGTGCTGAAACTAGAGTGCTGAAACTAGAGTGCTGAAACTAGAGTGAAACTAGAGTGCTGAAACTAGAGTGCTGAAACTAGAGTGCTGAAACTAGAGTGCTGAAACTAGAGTGCTGAAACTAGAGTGGTGAAACTAGAGTGCTAAAACTAGAGTGCTGAAACTAGAGTGCTGAAACTAGAGTGCTGAAACTAGAGTGAAACTAGAGTGCTGAAACTAGAGTGCTGAAACTAGAGTGAAACTAGAGTGCTGAAACTAGAGTGCTGAAACTAGAGTGAAACTAGAGTGCTGAAACTAGAGTGCTGAAACTAGAGTGAAACTAGAGTGAAACTAGAGTGCTGAAACTAGAGTGCTGAAACTAGAGTGAAACTAGAGTGCTGAAACTAGAGTGAAACTAGAGTGCTGAAACTAGAGTGCTGAAACTAGAGTGAAACTAGAGTGAAACTAGAGTGAAACTAGAGTGCTGAAACTAGAGTGAAACTAGAGTGCTGAAACTAGAGTGAAAGTAGAGTGCTGAAACTAGAGTGCTGAAACTAGAGTGAAACTAGAGTGAAACTAGGGTGCTGAAACTAGAGTGCTGAAACTAGAGTGCTGAAACTAGAGTGAAACTAGAGTGAAACTAGAGTGCTGAAACTAGAGTGAAACTAGAGTGAAACTAGAGTGCTGAAACTAGAGTGCTGAAACTAGAGTGCTGAAACTAGAGTGCTGAAACTAGAGTGAAACTAGAGTGCTGAAACTAGAGTGAAACTAGAGTGCTGAAACTAGAGTGCTGAAACTAGAGTGCTGAAACTAGAGTGCTGAAACTAGAGTGCTGAAACTAGAGTGCTGAAACTAGAGTGCTGAAACTAGAGTGAAACTAGAGTGCTGAAACTAGAGTGCTGAAACTAGAGTGCTGAAACTAGAGTGAAACTAGAGTGCTGAAACTAGAGTGAAACTAGAGTGCTGAAACTAGAGTGCTGAAACTAGAGTGCTGAAACTAAAGTGCTGAAACAGATTTTTTAAGTCAGCAGGTATACATTCGGAAGCTGCTCCATGGTCAATGCATTGGGAAAGATATTGTACTGTAGACACAGAGCGCCCCGGGGATGTTCTGAGTATATGGATACATTTTCTGTTTCAGAACTGAGGCTACTACTATAGAATAAAAACTCAAACAAACAGTCTGTGGGCCACGGCCCATTCATTGTCTGTGGGGCAGCTGTCAGGACTTTATACCTGATGACAAGTTTGAATGTTATTTCTCTGGTTTCTGGCTTTGGGAGAGAATAGATCACATTCACAAAATACGTATTGAACTTCCCAAGGCCATGGGGATAATATATTTGGAATTAACAACATGGGTATTGTTCCCCTTTCATTTCAGTTCAGTACTTTTGCCCTTTCATATGATTGTGCATGTAATCTAGTATATACACCCAGAATAATTTGTTCCTGACTGGTCCTCTTCAGAAAAAGGACACACCCCAGATATATATAGTTATAGTATAGTTTGGTTGACCAGCAGTGTGACAAGCCCTTCCCCTTATAGACTCCTCTCTCCATAGGATCCTCCTATACAGTTACATCTCAGCTGTAATCTTCCATATGTGGAGCAGCAGGAGCTTCAAAGGGAAGTGATGATGCTGTGGGACTTATAATGGCAGCAGCTTATTTTCCCAGAGAGAGGAATTTATAATGCAAACGCTGATTTAGAATCAAAATAACACCCCCCCCTACTGTGAGGACCTTTCACCCTTTCTTACTGAGCAGACCGGGATTCTAACAAACTGTAGTTTATGGACCCTAGAAGATCCCATCCATCCCATCATACACTGCCACTGAATCCTGTCTCGTGCTTTGGCCTGCGCTTCGTCCCAGGAAAGACCCATCTCCTTCAGCTCCATCATCACTGTTCTTCGCCAGGTGTTCTTTGGTCTACCCCTCTTTCTCTTCCCAACTGGGGTCCATCTCAAGGCAACTTTGGGTAACCTTTCATTGGGCATCCTCAATACATGGCCGAGCCATCTTAACCTCCGTCTCCTTATCTCAAGGGACATATGCAAGCTGCCTGTCTTCTTATAAAGTTCCTCATTCGAGATTCTATTTGGCCAAAAGATGTTGCCGATCCTACGTAAGCAGCTATTGTGGAAGACGTCAACCTTTCTCATATCCTGTTTTGTTACTCTCCAGCACTCAGAGCCATATACTGTAGCAGGACAGACTTAACATTGCTGTTGTAGAGCCTGAGTATAAATACCATACTTTATACTTATAGCACATACATGAGCCCATGGTCAATTTTGAACGATGACATTCTGAAGTTTCTGACACAATAAAGATTGGTGTGCCTGCGCTGTGATTGCATTTGTGACATCATGGATGGGTGGTGCGCCCAGCCACCACAGTGCAGGCGCACCAGGCAGCCATTTTGAAGCAAAGCCATCATCGGTGATGTTTACAAGTTTAAAACAAATATTTAAAATGTTTATTAGCAACGCCGAGCTTTTAAACCCGAAACCCTCGTGCAACTGTGAGTACCTTTGAAATTTCTCTGCGATACTTGTCCGACGAGCGTTTTGCTGAGGACCAGTTCTTCAGAGTTAATTATGGGATTTTTCTATAAGGTATAAGGGACTGTGTATTCACTTGTCCAACCTTGTTGGCGTGCATCACAGACCCCGAAAGGGGCTAGGTTTTGGTAGAAGGTGAGAGGGCTCAGAAAACGATTTTCTCATAGACTTCAATGCATTCGACAGAGAGATTCTCTTCCTGTTTTGGCTCGTGACTTTTCACCTAGATCCGTGATTCGCTCATTTCCTCGTGAGGTACCATTGGAAAGCCCTCCTCATTGGTTACAACCCTGTCCAATAATGATTGACGGAGGTAGAGGCTCGAGAGTCGGCAGTGGTATTTGAATTTTTTTGTATTTTCTTTTTATTATTTTTTAAACATAACATAAAATTAGACATACAAGCATTAACAGTAAACATCCAATGAAATCACCATTTAAATAAATGTAGTATACGAGATATACACCTAATACTTGCTATCTAATACCCTACATACATATGCTCTCGCTCGCCCACCCCCCCCCCCCGGACGCGTGAATATTAAAGGCAACCAACTTGTGTTCCTTGTGCAACCGCCCTAGCACACGCCCTTATCCACGCTGTGTGTTGTCAGTAACAGAGAGAGACGCGGCAGACGCGGCAGAGAGTGACCGCGGCCGCGCATGCGCATGAGGCTCCCCCAGGTGCTCTGAGAGGTGCTCGAGAGGTGCTCGTTGGTTAATGCCCTCGTTGTGTTTGCGTTGTTGGTTAATGCCCGTTGTTGTTGGTTAATGCCATATCGCTATCGCCACATCACTTAACGCCATAACTAACTGCCTAACTAACTAACTAACTAACTGCCTAACTAACTAACTAACTAACTAACTAACTAACTAACTAACTAACTAACTAACTAACTAACTAACTAACTAACTAACTAACACATCTGACAACGCCATCTGACAATATCATAATGATGTGTTTTCTATATTATATCCACAATCATTCATCTAAAGAATTGTATGGGCGTAAATACATGTTAAGATATTCAAAATCGTCACAGCAGTATAGTTTGTTTATACTTCAGAAGTGATGTACAGTGACGAGTGAATCTGGTAGTTCATAGGTGTCAAACTCATGGCCCGCGGGCCAAATGCGGCCCGCCACGTCATTTGATGTGGCCCCCCAAGAGCTCTGGTTAAAAAAAAAAGAATTTAACATTAATCTTGGGTTAAAAAATAGCGGCGTTAAAATAATTGTGGGTTAATGCGTTAATAAAGCTTTGACAGCCTTAGTTATTACACATTCTTACACATACATGTGTGTTGAACATCTGAGGTATTGATGAAGTAACAAAGGAAAAAAGCCAAAAGCACTTACTCCTCAGACATTCTTTGACAATTTTACAGCCCAAAATACAAAAAAGATCCAGGCGGAATAGGTAACAAAGGGTTGAAGAAATATTGTCTGAACTGTCAGATGCAAGCTGGCTGTGTGACATAACCGAGCATCTCGCTCAATTGAATAAGAAGCTGTAGGGACGCAAACAAGTCCCACCCAAAACTTGACCAATATAGTTGTGAACTGAGACAACCCTTATTTTGTTATTTTTGAGTACAGTTACAGTTGTGTGTTCATGCAGACACATAATAGCAATTTCATTACGAATTGAAAATGGGGGACCCTGATGTAAACAAGTCGAAAGTCTTTCTCTGGTCTGCATCCCCTTAACAATTGTGTGTATTGAGCTGTACTGTACTGTACCCATTCTGCAATCTGTTAATTAAAGTTAATTAAACTATCTTCCATTAGTTGGATGTATGGCCTCTGCAAGGTTGTGTGCAGCCATTTGTTTTTGTAACATCTGCTACATCTGTCCCACGTGTTCTTTGCAGCTCACAGTTGTTAGTTCTGCCCCTCTTGACTGTGACAAAAAGGTTTTGAACAAACTTAATGTCATAGCTTGTATTTGATGATATTCTTCTTTGTTATTTACTTGAATGGTTTGATCATTGATTGATGGAGTAATATGGGGTTCTGATAAACTAAAATTATTTGTTAAAATAACATAAGCTAACATATATTTTTACATCTATGCAAATGCATATGCAATATGTATAACTTGAATAAGTAATAAATACAGAAACAACATGTTTAACAATATGTAAATGAGTAGCTACATTTATTTTACATTACATTAACATTTATACGGTCTTTGGCCCTTTGAGGGCAACCATAATGCTGATGTGGCCCTCTGTGAAAATGAGTTTGACACCCCTGTGGTAGTTGGTTGTTAAAAACGCGAAATAACATAATAACGTTACAGCGTACAGTTTCTACGTTAATACGTTGTTGGCAACATTACAATAAGGTTATGTTAACCCTGCTGTCTACAGGTACTGATGTACTGCTAACTGGTATTGTACATACACATACACACACATACATGCACACAAAAGGGGTGTTTGCTTACGTTAGGTTTGTAAGAAAACAAACGGATTCTTTTCTTGGTTGTCTCGGGTGGACCCTGATGTAAACAAGACGAAAGTCTTTCTCTGGTCTGCATCCCCTTAACAATTGTGTGTATTGAGCCGTACTGTATTGTACCCATTCTGCAATCTGTTAAATAAAGTTTTCATTCAATCAATCAATCAATGGAACGTTACTCATGTTTTCTGGATCACCTGGCTGGCTGAAGGCAGACATAATCAAGTCTCAAGTTTAGTTTTATTTGTCTTTTTTTAAGACTCTTTTTGTATCACAAACAGTACTGTATTTGCAAATCTGGTATGTCATAAATGTATAGATGTAGCAGTACTGTCTATCTGTATGTTGTCGTGTATGTCATGATGAATTGAAAATGGGGGACCCTGATGTAAACAAGACGGAAGTCTTTCTCTGGTCTGCATCCCCTTAACAATTGTGTGTATTGAGCCGTACTGTACTGTACCCATTCTGCAATCTGTTAATAAAATGTTCAATCAATCAATCAATTCTAGTTCAGTCAGCAACCTCCACTGATGTTAGGACGTTACGAAATAACATTATACATTATGCTCCGCGCTTCAATTATACATTATGCTCCGCGCTTCATTCATTCATTTCATAATCAGTCAGCAGCCTGCGTCCTCCACTGATGTTATGACGTTACAAACACCGCGAAATAACATTATACATTATGCTCCGTGCTTCATTCATTCATTTCATAATCAGTCAGCAGCCTGCGTCCTCCACTGATGGATTTCATTTGGGACCGCTGCCGCTTCCTCCACTGATGGATTTCATTTGGGACCGCTGCCGCTTGCCTGCCGCGTTCGTGGCAAAAGGGGGCGGGGGGTCGTGGCCAATCAGAGAAAAGCTGAACACAAGTTGGTTGCCTTTCATATTCACGCCCCCCGGACCCCCACTTGGATAATCCATCCATTATCATTCGTTCATAACCAGGCACTACAATTCATATGCTAGCTTTTATTCTCTCCACCACTTCTAACCAGATTGCAATTTTGGCTTCACTGACACCTAAAATTCTTGCTGTAGATATTTCTAGATAGATCACATCGAGATATGTAAGAACCCATACCTTCCGACACATTTTTTACGGTTGAAACCATCGTGATGCTATCAGCTTTTTAGCCGCTGTGAGACCAGATAAAACTAATCTCTTTAGCTGTATAGGGGCTGCATACTGAAAAACATCATTCAACAGCAATACAGATGGGGTGTACAGGTATGTTCAGAAATAAGAAATTTGATAATTGCTGGGCCAATTCTTTCCAGAATATCTCAACTGGTGGGCAACATTTAAAGTCTGCTGTGTACTTCGGCGCACGCCTCACATCTCGGCGTGTAACTCGAGAACCGCTGAGCGGACTTTGTTACCTGAAACTATCGACAGGCAACAAATAGGGCTATAACCTCTTAAGCCTGGAGCCTATTTTCTGAAAATCCGCCCAAAAATGTACATACCTAAGTAAATGGAATATTGCTCCACTTCTACAAGGACCATTTGCATATTCTTGGTATCCAGGGACATCTATGGAACTCAGTGAATGTATTCCCAGTGTCATAAATATTGTGTCTATTACTAGGCTTGCTTAAATTGTGATGAAACAAAGGAGAATATGAATTATGATTTTTCTTTGCATCTTTGACAGTGAATAACACCATGCTAATAATGACCAAACATTAAAGACTGCCACTGATCTCGTTCAGTACCTTCTTGAGATCATGTGTACAAAAATCTAAGGAAATGAATAAAGGGAAGATGATTAAACAGAAGGTTCTGTAGATACAGTACTGAATTCTCCCATCCGGACCAATGCAATTTGAAATATTATTATAGAATATAGAATAGCAGGCTTATAAATTACCTTATTATAGCCAATTCGCACATTTATATATATACATATATTATCTTTCAAATGGGCGAGTTCAATTTGGATTTAGTATCACCAGGCATGCATAAGAACAGATAATGAAATCGACTGTACTTTTTTATTTTCACCACGGTGCAACCGTTTTGAAACTAATTTCAGATCTAATTGTTGCTGCATGCTAACAATAGGGAAGAGAAACTAACTGCGTTTCAATATTTGTCAATAACGTTACGTTTTGTGGTATATTATCCCGAATAATAAGAGCTA
>NW_028170503.1:0-3000 GCF_963971535.1 Notolepis coatsorum
GGTTAACTTGGAAGGGACTTGGCGAGCTTGTGCCATTGAGATTCTGTCGGGGTACGGGTATGCTGCCTGCGTTTTATCACAAAGACCACATTGTTGCAGCCAGCTTTATTTCAAGGACCACACTGTTGCAGCCAGTATTTTAAGCATAATTTATACCAGTGATTGTCCCACAGTGAACGGGTGTATAGGTGAATAGGTGTAAACGCGGTTTGGTTTGCCAGAAAGCACCAAGGTTCTGAGACTCCAGAACGGAGCCAGAACCGGAACTCACAGTGAGATCAGTTCAAAGAACTCCTGTATAGATATTGGTGAGTGTCTAGGCGGCCGATATATTGTGACTATTATGGTAGATTCGTTTTTGAGTTCAATGGCAAGATATTCCATCGACATGAACTCATAGTTCTGTGATTCTAAACAAAAGTTTTGAGGAGAAAATGGCTGCAACCCCTCCTCCTCTTCGTTTTTTTTCTGGGCAATTGATGAAAGCTATAGTCTGGTGGACAGGTCTCTATCATTATTGATGTAGCTGTGTCCTTATTAAGCCATGTCTCCACTAAGCAGAAAGATGCAATCTATTCAGAGATCTGACATTTAGGAGGGCTCATTTTATTTGTTGGACTTCTATGTCATGAGAGGAGATCTGCTTTGGCTGGACCTTGATAACTTTTAGGTTAACAGCATTATATTAGATGGTGTGTGTATATACTGTAGCTTTTACCATGCCATTGGCTGGTTAACCCCTTAAGCTTACCCCACAAAAATCACTTTGAGTGCCAATGTATTAGAGAAACAGGTTTGAACACACTGAAATAAAATATTTGCTCCTTATTTTTGTGTTGACTTGTTGCCAGAGGCCTGTTTTTGGGTTCCAGCTGAGAGGTAGGAGCTGGAAAACATAACGTTTCCATAGACTGAAGTCTTACAGGTCCAAAGTTTATAAAAATCCCACGGAACATGTGTGTTTTACAAAGGTTTTTGTAATGTGTGTACCGCAATAATTCAGCGTGATTATCCAAAATGGCCATCCGCTTCCATTCATTCAGACGCGCAAGTCAAAACAAAGAACTTGTTGTCTTCTTCTGCCCCCTTCTCATTGCAATCAGCGCTCGTCTGGGATTGCTTTCGGAGCAGATGCTCCTTGGCTACAATGGTGGTCAATAATTTTCACCATCAGCGGTGACTGGTCATCAACCGGACATGGTCACACGTCGGAACGGCTTGTCAAATGACACTCGCCGTATATATTTCATCTTGTAAATCGAGACTAGAGCAAGCAATAGGTTGAGTGTGGTGACGATCGAAAGGCGGCAAATTAAACTTTCCAACAATGTTTTGTTTGCACGGCAAAAAATTCAGCCCGCAGCCGACAGACAAGGGCAAAGGCGTAACGTACCGCATACGGTACGCTGAGCGTTAAGAGGGTAAGATTACAGGTATATTCTGAGAGATGGCATGGCATCTGTACTATCCATTTATTACCTTTTTCGGTGTTAGCAGGGTGTTTATCTCTAGTGCATGGTGGGCTGATTTAATTAGCTCTTTCGGGAACATTTGATCAGGTGAGTTGCTATGGTTGCCAGTGGCCCTGTGTGAGACAGTAAGTATGTAAGTAAGACTTTATTTATATAGCACCCTTCCCAGCACGAATGCACAGAGTGCTTCACAAGTTTAAAAACAAAAAAGAAAATGAACAAGGCAATTCATAAAAACATACAATGTAAAAACAGTGCTTCACAAGTTTAAAAAACAAAAGAACAGGTCAATTCATAAAGACATACAATATAAAAACAGGCACGGACAAAAACAGGGGTTAGAACGCCCCGTGTTGTACCCGCAATATCGGTGAGAATGTGTCCTTCGTGCTTATCTCTTGTGCTGCTCGTGTACATTGGGTGTTGTCCTTGGTGGTCACCAGGGCATGACGTATATTCGCTGCCAGTCATTTGGATCCAAAGCGGTTCGGGTGAAATCCATCTTTCTGAAAACGGTTTGCACAGTTCCAGAAAACATTCAAATTGTCAATGAATCTCAGTCCATACATGTACATGACAGGCAGATGCTAGCCATGAGTTGAAATTATAAGTGGACTGAAGGCTTCTTGTCCTATGCGAAAGCATGCAATTAATCCACTGATGGATACATCTTGATATTTGTCTAGTGTGTTCATTAGACGGGTGAAATCCTCTTTCAGTGTCTCAGTGCCCATTTTCTTTCGTAGGATGTCAAAAGATCCAAAGTGAATGAAAATGTTTGTCCTGCTTGGTACGATGATTGTTGGAAGTAGTTCTGACAGCTCCTTGACAGATGTGTTGTCTAGACATATATTTTCAGTGTTTGCCATTTCCACACACCTTGTCATGGAATCTCCAATCAAGATATAGTCTGTTTTCTGTGTGAAGTTAGCATTCTTTCCAACAGTTCTGGGGCAGTTTGTTTTAGCATTAGGGCTAGTTCATCGGCTCCCACGACAGTCCTGTAGCCTCTGCGTTAGCTCAGGCTGGGTAACGTCAGCTGCTCCGCTAGCCATTCCGCTAGCACTGTTAGCTTCGTACCTTTGGCGTCGGCTACCACGACAATCCCGTGGCGCTCCTCGGTGCAGAATAGTCTCTTCTCCATTATCCTCGCCAATGGCCCCTACGCTATCCTCGCTTGTTTTAGCATTAGGGCTAGTTTGTGTAGTGTTAGCTGCTCCGCTAGCCACTCGAGGTTGATCAGGCTTCGTACCTTCGGTGTTGGCTACCATGGGTGACATGGATGAAGGAGTCAAAGGAAAACACCACCAGGCTAGTTATGAAGAGGTGATGCTAATCGCTCGGGACAGTGGCTTGGGAGGTAGAGCAGTCGTCTGGCAATCCGAAGGTTCCCGGTTCGATTCCTGCTCCTCCCGGGCAGCGTGTCAATGTGTCCTTGAGCAAGACACTTAACCCCAAATTTCTCCCGATGAGCAGGTTGGCACCTTGCATGGTTGCCTCTGCCGTCGGTGTGTGAATGTGTGAGTGA
>NW_028170502.1:0-17500 GCF_963971535.1 Notolepis coatsorum
GATCTAGACATTGCTAACAAGGTGCTGCTGTCTCTGTTCACGGTGGAGATGTTGTTGAAGATGTACAGTCTTACGTTGGGTCACTACTTTGTGGCATTCTTTAACCGTTTTGACTGCTTCGTGGTGTGTGGAGGCATCATGGAGACCATCCTGGTGGAACTGGATATCATGCCTCCTCTGGGCATCTCTGTCCTGCGCTGCGTTCGACTGCTGAGGATCTTTAAAGTCACACGGTAAGGGGAGGGGTGTTGTAACACGTCTGGCTGTTTGATGACATTAACTTGTTAGCGGAGAATAATTGCACCGAGATATCTTAGCTTAGCAAAGAGCTAATCATACGTTGTCGCTATTTGGATTCTCACATACCCGTTTATTATCAAAATATTGTTAAGACCATATGATGCCTGGTCATATGGCTCTATACTCTCTCAACATAGTAGATCGACATATATCTGTGTGTGTGTGTGTGTGTGTCTAAGGTAAGGTATGGTAAGGTACATTTATTTGTATAGGGCTTTTCTAGATTAAAATCACAAAGTGCTTTACAGGCAGTAAAAAGTTAATCAAAATAACATAACCATACACGTTACATCATATATAATAGAAATTAAAAGTGTGTAAAAAAAGAAAGAGAAGAAAGTTAATTAAAATCGCTCGCAAAGTGCCGTTCAACGCAAGGGCATGACGGCCCGACGCGGTACCCCACCTGGGCCCTGTTTCATGTACGTGGTTCAACTAAGTCGATCAACATGTCCATTATCCAGCTTCAGTTAACCCGATGTTCAAAGCCGGGATTTTCCTGTTTCACAAAGGAGGATTCAGTCTCGTTAACTCAAGCCAGACTTGAGAGTCAGGCTCAAGTCAGGCTAGATGCGCGCTCCCGTTTTAGGTGGAAAGCCAGCACGTATCGATGGCAGAGACCCTGATTCTCAACGGCATTGATTGATTAATTGATTTAAGACTTTATTGACAGATTGCAATAGGCTCAATCGCCTCGCCGACAAGTTAAATGCGTTATCTATAGGCTAATTCTAAGTCCCTCATTACCTCAATCAATCAGATTATATTTCTTTAAACTTGCCTGCTGGATTGAATAATCAAATGAGATCTTGCTAGCGAAAATAACTAGTTAACTGTTATACAGAATTACGAGACGGCTTTCTTGCCCATTGATTGATGTATAGTCAATGTTTAACTTATCTCCAATGTGGTCCAACGGGTTGTTCTTTTGACTTCCACACGGACGACCCGGGTTCAAGACCGGGGTCCTTCTTTTTGCAATATAGGAATAATTCAATTTGGTGCACGTTGAGAGCTATATAAAGAATGACATCCTCAATGCATGTAGATTTATAATATTTTAACTTAAAACCAGGCTACTTTGGCGTATAATCATTAATATTATATTCAAAAAAATCATATTGGAAACACCGGGATTTGAACCCGGATCGCTAGGTTGGCAGACTTGAGGGCTACCGCTGGGCCACTGTGCCAGATGGGATAGACTCATTGTTTATACATTAATGAACGAGAGACCCGTGTTTAGAATATCCCTTATTTTGAATGAAGTTTTATTTCTTTATCCTCATTCATTCATGTGACGTCAACGGCTCATTCAATTTCTCAAATCCGTCAAACAGCGCATCTCATCAGACATCTTAATCCCAGTTACAATTAAAATAACCACATCATGTGTACGTCGCACGAGCGAGCGCCACCGTCGCCACGGTATATATAACGTGCATTATTTAGGACAAAGTGAATTTAATATCAGCATTTTGGGTCTATTTTACATTTCAAAAGCCCCCTCTGGAAGAATGGAGCACAAAAACGTAATTCAGAATGGTATAATGCAGATCGTAGACTGTGGGAATAGTTTCAGGAAACGGGCTGTCACTTCTTTGCGGGGGCGTGGCGATAGTTCAGGCTAACTTGAACTTGAACTCTGCTTTCGAGCAGGCTCAAACTTTTGGATCTGTTGGCATGGTGATCTGGAAAATCCACGTATATGAAACCGGAAAGTCCGGCTAACCCAGTTATCCAGCTAAAGTTATCCGGCTAACTCAGTTATCCAGGTACATGAAACGGGGCCCTGTTAAGATTCAAACGCACGCACATGGACACAGAAAAACATTTTAAAACGCTGTGCAATGTGAGAGTTTGTCTGCAAAGTTTACCGAATTCTTTGTTAGACCCAGGAAAACAGAGGATGCTGTAAATGCGTTTGCATTTCATACTGTGAAACATCACAACAGCTACAGATGCATGGATTGGAAAAAAGATATTTCCAGACTCTGACACTGCCAACATGTTTTGTAGCCTTATATTTGGTTCATGGTGCCTCAAAATGTTTTTGGTTTGATTTATATAATAAACATAGGTAATAAATATGTCATGGTCACTAATGGAAAGTTATGCAAATTAATGTACAAATCCAAAGTCAAGTCAAATTCAAAGTCAGCTTTATTGTCGCTTCTCATAATGTGCAAGACATACAGAGAAATGAAATTGCGTTTCCCCCTTCCCACGGTGTATATAAAAAAAGGTCTAATATAAACATAAAGTAACATATAGGACACTATAAACATAAGTAACATATGGGTCGACTCCGGCTGTCGGCGTTGCCTCCGGCTTGGGCCAGCCGTCATACTAACTCATTTGGCAGAGTTAGCGGGTGGAAGTCGATGGGTGGTAATCTGGACGTTGTGGACAGCGACTCCTACAGGTCGGTTGGGGATGCCTGCACAGCAGAGACAGGAAATGGCAAGGGTAGTGTGAGCCTCCCACACGACACGTTACACCTCGCCAATGAGAGTCCGCGCTGCCAGGTGAAAAAATGTGACAGGCTGCCTCCTCGTGTACCGGAGGGGACACGTGATGCAAGGCTTCTATCCTCCCTACAACCGGCCAGTGGGGGGCATATGCGAACAACATTCAAGACAGGGGAGGGAAGAATTGGCACAATGGAATTGGGATGGGAGAAAAATTGAAAAAGAGGAGAAAAAGTGGATAAAAAAAAGAGGTAAAAATAAGTAACATATGGGACACGATGTACATACACTATACAGGACTATATACAGTATACAGTGGCTAAAAAAATGTATGTATGATTGAAATAAATATAGGAGGTAAAAGAGAACTTAGTGCAAATATTTTTTTTGCAGCAATGGTACATAGTAAGTATAACTAACAAATAATGGCAGTAGAATACAATAATGGCAGTAAAGTGGCAGTGAGATGATAGATATGGCGGTAAACTAATATAATGTAAATAAAAATAATGGCAGTAAAGTAAAGTGACAGTGAGTTTGTGAAGTGGCAGTGTGTGTGTCAGTGGGGGGGGGGGTGTGTTCTTAGTTCAGATTCTGTGGTGGCAGAGTGAGAGCGGGGGGAGAGCTGGGAGAGAGTTCAGCTTCCTGACAGCCTGGTGTATGAAGCTGTGTATGAAGCAAAACTGCATAGTGCACTTTTAAAATAATTAGATTAGTATCTTTGTGAGGTTATACTGTTTTATTATTTACATTGAAAAGATACAGAGATCATTTGTTAAAGCTGGATTTTCTACAGAAGATGTATTATTTAGAACATTATTTCAAAATATTTAGTTATTTATTGTTGTCCAGTAAGACTTGAAAAGAGAGCTATTATTTTGTTACAGGTTGATTTTTAAGTTATTCTTGTGCCATTGAGATTTGTCAGGGAGATCATTTTAGGCATAATAAAACATGTTGATTATTGAGTAACTTTGGTTTGGTGTGTCTTTGGTTATAGAGAGATATTATTGTTATATAAAATAATATAAATAATAATTTTCTATCCATACAGATGAGGCATACTTTAAATATAGTATAACAATAAGGCCTATTTGAGTAAACGTTGAGTATCATTATGTATCTCGAGGCTGGGGCCAGCATGTCCTCTTTTTTGGAAATCAAAATATGGTCACCCTATAGCATACATGATCAATTAAAAGCCTGACTATATAGAAAGGTTTTAAGACCCTGTTTAACTCAATCAGCGCCACGGGTCTAGCCCATCTTTGTTCCTACTGCGCCACCGCTCTAAGAGATAGGAATAAGTGGCAGTGTTTGCAGGGCTATATCTATATTCTATATTATAGCTATGGATACAAAACTATGGCTCATTTGACATCAACTATCCATCGTTCAATATGTGAAAAAGAATAAATTTTTTCATGTATATGTTCGCGTGTTATACCGTGGTGAATATAAGTATAGTTTCAGAGTGATCCTGGCTATTTCCAGAAAACGGCTTTTTTACTAAAAGTCTTGGTGTTGCTCTCCTGGACATGCTACTATTTCCAAATCAAATGTATATAATAGGTATTATGTTTCATCATGAATGCATGAAAGGGGAGGGGGGTCGTTTTTTGATGCTTTGATCGTCACCAACGGCATACGTTTTGGAGTACGTTACACATGGTCGTTGCGATCGATGTGAAATCATGGTTGGATCAAAGCAGGATTGATGTCATATAGTCCTTACCTTCACTAGGAGGTACCCCAAAAACAATATTCTAATTGTTTGATCGCGATTTTCCCATATTGGTGTCCATCGTGTCGCCAACATAATCCACCCCAACACATGCATCAGGGGCATTGGACGCGTTTCAATGTGATCACGTGAACCGCTGGACTCATCTGACCAAAAAAACTGCGCCCGGAGTGAATTAAATTTAACACAGCGTGTGAAAAAAACGTTTTGAAGGGTGGGCGATACTGCCACCTGGCAGGATGCGGCCGGTATTGCACTCTAGAGACCGTGTATTGATTACCGGGGTCTTAATAAGATCACGGTGAAGAACAAATACCCGCTGCCCCTCATCAGCTCTGCGTTTGGTCCTCTGTACGGTGCAACTATCTTCTCCAAGTTGGACCTGAGCAGAGCTTACCACCTCGCTCGCATTCGGGAGGATGACGAGTGGAAGACTGCTTTTAATACCCCTATCGGCCACTTCGAGTATCTCGTGATGCCGTTCGGCCTTACCAATGCCCCAGCAGTGTTCCAGAATCTCATTAATGACGTACTCAGAGACATGAATGGACAGTACATTTTTGTTTACGTGGACGATATTCTGATTTTCTCCAAGGACCAGGAGACTCACCAGTGTCATGTTCACCTAATTCTTCAACGGCTGTTGGAGAACAAGCTTTTTGTAAAACTTTGACCCTCGGTAAAGTAAACAGTGTGGGAAAGGGGTGGTCTAAGCAAACAGGAACTATGTGTGGGGTAATTATGAATTTGGTGATTGTGGGCAAACATGTCATGAAAAAAGGGGGAAGGGCTCTGTTTAAAGAACTATACACAAATAAACCAGTCTGAAGATGATTCACTTGATAGACAGTGAGTATACTTAACTTATGGAATAGAGGCTGAGAAGAATGAACAACTGATTATTTTTAGAGCTTGTTTCTGCAGACGGTATATGGGCTCAAGTTTGGTTTGATGAGTACTACCCCAAACTAAATAGCACTAATTGATATATGGGTAAACCATAGAGTAATATAACATTGTGGCAACCTCAGTGCTCAACAAGTGACATGTTTTTCCAAGAATACCAATAATCTTGGCCATTTTTGTAGTTATGGCTGTGATATGAGGTTTCCATGATAGGGATTCATCAAGCAGAACACCAAGGAATCGTGTAGAACACACCATAGCTATGGGGATGTCATTGATCACTACTTTAGATGATGAGTTAAAAATCACAGATTTGAGACAAAAAAAAATTAATTTGTTTTTTTAATGTTTAGTGATCATTTGTTGCATTTAAACCAAATTTATAGTTTGTTAAGTTCTTCATTTAAGACCCTAATGATGGTATCAGGATCTTTATGTGAATAGAATACACGTGTGTCATCTGCAAATAGATTTGTGGAACTCCCTCTGGTGTTGTGGTCATGGAATTCTCTGACCTTTGGGAAGTATTTCGACATGTACATGGGTATCCCAGTGGTGTAGTGTATCTTGTAGACCAGGCCCATTGCAAGTTGCTGTACTCTGTTGTCTACTCTAAGCCACCCTAGGTTGTCAAAATGTGCAGGGGTAAGGTGGGTTTTATGAGTAAGGCCCAACAGTAGTCTGACCAGTTTGTTTTGTGATGTTTGTAGCCTTGTTTTTAGGGCCTTTGAGGTGCTTTGGTACCATGAGGTGCAAGCATAGTCGTAGTACCGTTGAATGAGTGCCCCTGTTAGAGTCTTCAAGGTATTCTTGTTTACCAGAGAGGAGATCCGGTACAAGAATCGTGTTCGTTGGTTGACTTTTTTTATTACATTGGTTGCCATTTTGTCACAGGAAAGATTTGCCTCTAGGATGGAACCCAGGTAGCTAATTTCATCTTTCCTTGTGACAATAATGTCACCCACTGTAACAGGGAAGCCATTGGCCTTTCTGAGTTTGCTATTTGATCCAAAGAGAATGGATTCTGTTATACCCAGGTGTAATGATAGTTTGTTATCAGTGAGCCAGGTGCAGATTCTGCAGAGTTCAGAGCTGAGGGCTTTTTCAACCTGCAACTTGTTCTTGTCAGAGACCAGCAGGGCTGAGTCGTCTGCGAACAGGAGCAAGTTGCAGTCACAAACTGATGACATGTCATTTGCATAAATTAGGAACAGTAAAGGTCCTAGTATGCTTCCTTGTGGAACACCACAGCTCACTGGGAGGGGGGGGGGACAGTGTGCTGTTCACCTCCACCATCTGTTCTCTCCCCTCCAGGTAGGATTGCATTCAGCTCACTGATGAACTATCAAAACCAATTGCTTTTAGCTTATCAATCAGAATGGGGTGATTGACGTTATCGAAAGCCTTTTGGAGGTCCAGCATGACCATGCCGCAGTATTTGCCCGTGTCCACCTCGTGTTTGATGTGGTCGTTCAAATAGAGAAGGCATGTGTCAGTGGAATGGGATGTTCTGAAACCAGATTGGAATTCATAGATTCGCTTTTTTTCCGCAAGGTACTTTTCGACCTGTTAGTAGAATTTTTTTTCCATAACTTTCGAGATGGAGGTGAAAGTTGCCTGGGTCTAATTTGCTGCTTTTTTGTGCAGGGGGGTCACTCTCGCAATTTTGAAATATTTGGGGATGTGTCCCTGTTTTATAGAGAGGTTTATTATGTGGGTGATGACTGGGGTGATGGTGGCTGCTGAGTCTCTAAGGAATTTGGAGGGGATATTGTCATGGCCAGTGGCCTTGTTAGGTTGGAGGGCACTCAGTTTTTTTAACACCTCATCCGTTGTTACCATTTCGAGTTTGAAGTCGTCTTTGCGAACCCCTAGGTTTTTGTAGTAGGATGTGTTCTACTCCAAAATGCCCAGAGTGGGAGGGTAGTTTATTAACCAATGTTGTGGCTATGTTTGTAAAGAATATGTTTAAGTAATTGGCCACATCCAGCTTGTCTGTGATGAGAGTGTTTTCAGTTGATGTTTGAAAATCTGGTTTTTAGTTTTTTGCTACAGCCTAGTTGGTTGTTGAATAATTTCCAAAAGCTCTCTGAGTTTGTTTTTGTTTTCTCAGTTTTATCATTGATCATTAGCCTGTTTCGTTGTTGTTTGAGTTTAACCACGTGGGCTTGGAGATCACTGTTTAAGCTTTTGGTAAGCTTTGACTGACTTTTATGAAGTTCAGAGCATTTTCTGTCTGGTTTTCATAGCGGGTAGTATGTCTGAATGTGTAAGAATGTAAGTAAGAATAAATATATTTATATACAGCATAATTGTATATGGTGTTTGTAGGGCAGTTGTAGACATTGACAGCAGTAGGTACAGAATGTATAAAGTGAGTATAATCAACAAAAGTTCAAAGTTTGTAGGGTATAGACAATGGCAATTTAATCTGAATAATGGTCACAATGTACAAGATTTCAAATTTGCTTAAATGCTTAAATATAATATAGCATATTATTGTATACTATGCTATGCTATTGTGTAATGTGGTATATTGTGGTATAATGGTAGAGTATGGTATACTAATGTATACTATGATATATAATATGGTATAATATAGTATATTAATATATAATATGTATATTATTGTATAATATGCTATATCATATGCTATATTATTGTATAATATTGCATTATTCTGTGTCTAGCCACTGGACAGCTCTGTCCAACCTAGTGGCGTCTCTTCTCAACTCTATGAAGTCCATCGCCTCCCTGCTGCTACTCCTCTTCCTCTTCCTCATCATCTTCGCTCTGCTGGGCATGCAGCTGTTCGGAGGAAAGTTCAACTTCGACGAAACTCAGACCAAGAGAAGCACCTTCGATGCCTTTCCTCAGGCGCTGCTAACATGCTTTCAGGTATAGATATAAACACCTTTCTTCAAACACTGATAACATGTTTTCGGGTATAGATATAAACACCTTTCTTCAAAAACTGCTAACATGCTTTCAGGTAGAGATATAAACACCATTCTTCAAACACTGATAACATGCTTTCAGGTAAAGAAGTAAACATCTTTCTTCAAACACTGCTAACATGCTTTCAGGTAGAGATATAAACACCATTCTTCAAACATTGATAACATGTATCCAGGTAAAGAAGTAAACACCTTTCTTCAAACACTGCTAACATGTATCCAGGTAAAGAAGTAAACATCTTTCTTCAAACACTGCTAACATGTATCCAGGTAAAGAAGTAAACATCTTTCTTCAAACACTGCTAACATGTATCCAGGTAAAGAGGTATTGATTGATTGATTGAAAAGTTTATTAACAGATTGCAGAATGGGTACAGTACAGTACAGCTCAATACATACAATTGTTAAGGGGATGCAGACCAGAGAAAGACTTTCGTCTTGTTTACATCAGGGTCCCCCATTTTCAATTCATCATAACATATATGACATACATGACATACAGATAGACAGTACTGCTACATCTATACATTTATGACATATCAGATTTGCAAATACAGTACTGTTTGTGATACAAAAGTGTCCAGAAAAGGAGTGTATATACATTTGGCGTAGAAACTGTACATTGGAGGAGGTTGGATGGGTGGGGTGGGGTTGGGTGGGTTGGGTGAGGGCTGTACATTGGAGAGGGCTGTACATTGGAGGTGGGGGGGGGTGGGGGGGGGTGGGTTGGGTAGGGGACACACACACATTTTACACTGTACATTGGAATACTGACAAAGCCTTACTTGGTCATTTACTGTACAACTAGGTTAGGACATTTGTAGGGGCCAGTTTCGAATTGCAGTCTCACGTAGGTGTTTTTTAAAGTGGGTAGTGATTCACATTCCTTTACAGCTTTAGGTAGGGCGTTCCACATTGATGTGGCATAATTGCGAAACGTGTTTAGTCCCTTGTTTGAGCCGAATCTGGGTTTTACATGATTTGTGGAGCTCCCTCTGGTGTTGTGATCGTGGTATTCACTGACCTTTGGGAAGTATTTTGACATGTACATGGGTACCTTGGTCGCGTAGTGTATCTTGTAGACCAGGGCCCCGTTCCATGTACCGGGATAACCGAGTTAGCCGGATAAAGTTATCCGGCTAACTCGGTTATCCCGACTTTCCGATTTCATGTACCTGGATTTCCCAAATCACCATGACAACATATCCAAAAGTTTGAGCCTGGTCGAAAGCAGAGTTCAAGTTCAAGTTAGCCTGAACTATCGCCACGCCCCCGCAAAGAAGTGACAGCCCGTTTCCTGAAACTATTCCCACAGTCTACGATCTGCATTATACCATTCTGAATTACGTTTTTGTGCTCCATTCTTCCAGAGGGGGCTTTTGAAATGTAAAATAGACCCAAAATGCTGATATTAAATTCACTTTGTCCTAAATAATGCACGTTATATATACCGTGGCGACGGTGGCGCTCGCTCGTGCGATGTACACATGATGTGGTTATTTTAATTGTAACTGGGATTAAGATGTCTGATGAGATGTGCTGTTTGACGGATTTGAGAAATTGAATGAGCCGTTGACGTCACATTAATGAATGAGGATAAGGGAGATAAACTTCATTCAAAACAAAGGATATTCTAAACACGGGTCTCTCGTTCATTAATGTATAAACAATGAATTTATCCCATCTGGCCCAGTGGCCCAGCGGTAGTGCTCAAGCCTCCCAGTCCACCGACCGGGGTTCAAATCCCCGTGTTTCCAATATGATTTTTTTGAATATAATATTAATGATTATACGCCAAAGTAGCCTGGTTTTAAGTTAAAATATTATAAATCTACATGCATTGAGGATGTCATTCTTTATATAGCTCTCAACGTGCACCAAATTGAATTATTCCTATATTGCAAAAAGAAGGACCCCGGTCTTGAACCCCGGTCGTCCGTGTGGAAGTCAAAAGAACAACCCGTTGGACCACATTGGAGATAAGTTAAATATTGACTATACATCAATCAATGGGTAAGAAAGCCGTCTCGTAATTCTGTATAACAGTTAACTAGTTATTTTCGCTAGCAAGATCTCATTTGATTATTCAATCCAGCAGGCAAGTTTAAAGAAATATAATCTGATTGATTGAGGTAATGAGGGACTTAGAATTAGCCTATAGATAACGCATTTAACTTGTCGGCGAGGCGATTGAGCCTATTGCAATCTGTCAATAAAGTCTTAAATCAATTAATCAATCAATGCCGTTGAGAATCAGGGTCTCTGCCATCGATACGTGCTGGCTTTCCACCTAAAACGGGAGCGCGCATCTAGCCTGACTTGAGCCTGACTCTCAAGTCTGGCTTGAGTTAACGAGACTGAATCCTCCTTTGTGAAACAGGAAAATCCCGGCTTTGAACATCGGGTTAACTGAAGCTGGATAATGGACATGTTGATCGACTTAGTTGAACCACGTACATGGAACGGGGCCCAGGCCCATTGCAAGTTGCTGTACTCTGTCGTCTACTCTAAGCCATCCTAGGTTGTCAAAGTGGGCAGGGGTGAGGTGGGTTCTAGGAGTCAGGTCAAGTAGTAGTCTGACTAGCTTGTTTTGAAGGTAAACATCTTTCTTCAAACACTGCTAACATGTATCCAGGTAAAGAGGTAAAAAAAAATCTTCAAACACTGCTAACATGTATCCAGATAAAGAAGTAAACATCTTTCTTCAAACACTGATAACATGTATTCGGGTAAATATTTAAACATCTTTCTTCAAACACTGATCACATGTATTCAGGTAAAGATTTAAACATCTTTCTTCAAACACCGCTCACATGACACAAATGTCCATGTAATCTGTTTAAACTGTTTAAATTGTTACTATTTGTGATACTTGGTCATTGCTGTTGTGTTCTTGCACTGTATTGACTTGCTAACTACTGAGTTAGTCTTCTATGCATTCTAAATAAACTGCTGGTGACATAAAACGTATAATTTTGTGTGTTGGATGATTTTCCTGGGAAATAGCCTACTTGATACCGCTGTTTTGGTAGAATGACTATTGTGTTATATCAGTTAGTGGTAGAGATTAGCAAAACAGTTATGATTAAGGATCCGTTATCCCTGCATAGACTGACTGCCTGGTGAGTACATACCAGAAGTTACACCATTCACTGACATGATCAATAATACAATTCATTGATTGATGATATCATAATAAGATCAAGCGTATATAACCTAACAGGACCAGGGGTGTATATAGTGGATCAGCATCTTATAGTTTGCTCGGAACAGGGTAAATCTCCATTTCGCTATGATGCCCCTAGCTCATGGAATGAACTTCAACTGTCCTTAAAGCTTGAGATTCTCCCCTTTGTTACAGAGTTTAAAACCTTGATCTCCTTTGTCAATCGAGTTGTACATGTTTTAATTCATTTGTTATCCTTGCTCTTTGCCTCTTATTGTTTTATTGTTATGATTTTTTATGCTTATTTCTGTATGTACACTTGGCGTGACTGTAAATGAGGGGAACCTCAGTTGTCTTTCAAGTTTAAATAAAGGTTTGTAATTTAATTTAATTAAATGTAAATAACGGACCTGACTTCACTACCAAGATCATTAATGGAATGTATTGATTATGTTGTGTTGTAGATCTTAACCGGGGAAGACTGGAACGAGGTGATGTATGATGGGATCATGGCGTACGGAGGTCCTGTGTTCTCTGGGATGATCGTCTCTATTTACTTTGTCATCCTGTTCATCTGCGGCAACTGTATCCTTCACACAGCAGCTAGTTGACTAGCTAGATTAGATTAGATTAGATTAGATTAGATTAGATTTGTTTCGATTCAAATGTATTGTCATCGTGCAGCACAAGTACAGAACAACAAAAAGAAGTTTGGCATCCAACCAGAGTGCAAATGTAACAGCGAAGTGCGATAGTAATATACAATGTAGTACCCTTCCTGCCGAATTGTCATACAGAACTTGTAAGTCGCTTTAGATAAAAGTGTCAGCTAAATGACTAAATGTAAATGTAATGTAGGTATAAATGTAGTATAGGCAACATAGTTCAGAGTTCATACAGTATGGCTAACAGAGCCTAGAGTTTAGGTCATGGAGATTCACTATCAGTGTAGCGTCTGCTGCTGTTTGACTAGTCAGACCGACTGGACCAGTGTAGCTGCTGTTTGACTAGTCAGACCGACTGGAACAGTGTAGCTGCTGTTTGACTAGTCAGACCGACTGGAACAGTGTAGCTGCTGTTTGACTAGTCAGACTGACTGGAACAGTGTAGCTGCTGTTTGACTAGTCAGACTGACTGGAACAGTGTAGCTGCTGTTTGACTAGTCAGACTGACTGGAACAGTGTAGCTGCTGTTTGACTAGTCAGACCGACTGGAACAGTGTAGCTGCTGTTTGACTAGTCAGACCGACTGGAACAGTGTAGCTGCTGTTTGACTAGTCAGACCGACTGGAACAGTGTAGCTGCTGTTTGACTAGTCAGACCGACTGGAACAGTGTAGCTGCTGTTTGACTAGTCAGACCGACTGGAACAGTGTAGCTGCTGTATTGACTAGTCAGACTGACTGGAACAGTGTAGCTGCTGTTTGACTAGTCAGACCGACTGGAACAGTGTAGCTGCTGTTTGACTAGTCAGACCGACTGGATCAGTGTGAGCTGCTGTTTGACTAGTCAGACTGACTGGAACAGTGTAGCTGCTGTTTGACTAGTCAGACTGACTGGAACAGTGTAGCTGCTGTTTGACTAGTCAGACCGACTGGAAACAGTGTAGCTGCTGTTTGACTAGTCAGACCGACTGAACAGTGTAGCTGCTGTTTGACTAGTCAGACCGACTGGAACAGTGTAGCTGCTGTTTGACTAGTCAGACCGACTGGAACAGTGTAGCTACTGTAGCTGCTGTTTGACTAGTCAGACCGACTGGATCAGTGTAGCTACTGTAGCTGCTGTTTGACTAGTCAGACTGACTGGATCAGTGTAGTGTGAACGGCTGTTTGACCTGAACTCTGTGTCACAGACATCCTGCTGAATGTCTTCTTGGCCATCGCTGTGGACAACCTGGCCGGAGGAGACGGAGACAACAAGAGAAAGAGTGAGTTTGGAGACAGAGTGAGGGATCAATGAAGGGAGAGGGAGGCAGGCAGGGGGAGAGAGAGATGGAGGAAAAGATGGAGAGAGATATGGAGAGAGCGATGGAAGAAGAGATGGAGAGAGATGGAGGAAGAGATGGGTTGAGTTGAATTGACCGCTGTAGGAGAACGGATAAGCAATGGATTAGGAGGGAGAGCTGGAGGGAGAATGAAGGAAGAGAAGAGGAAGGAGAGAGGAGAGGAAGGTAGGGAGAGAGGAAGGAGAGATGAGAGGAAGGAGAGAGGAGACGAAGGTAGGGACAGAGGAAGGAGAGAGGAGAGGAAGGGAGGAGAGAGGACAGGAAGGGAGGGAGAGAGGACAGGAAGGAGAGCGGAGGGAGGAGAGAGGATGGAGGAGAGAGAGGAGAGGAAGGGAGAGAGGAGAGGATAGGGAGAAGAAGGAGAGCATCAGTGGTGTCAACATGAATTTAATTCCCGACCAGGCAACTCTGCTGCTCTCTGTGTGTGGGACTGGGTGACACTCAGTCCATCTGCAGATGTCAACAAGCCATGGGTAACATTGTTGCCTGAATACAGCCATGATGGAGCAGGACAGGCTGTCACCGTTGACTCTCACTTCCATTGAAAAAAGAGAGACTTGTGAAAGTGATGGACACACCTAACAATAGGCTTGTTGGACAGCTTTGTCCAGAGAGACAGGCACATACCTTTTTTTTTCCTGGCTTTGTGCACATTGTCTGTCACTCTCTCTTTATCTCTCTCTCTCTCTCTTCTCTCTCTCTCTCTCTCTCTCTCTCTCTCTCTCTCTCTCTCTCTCATCTCTCTCTCTCTCTCTCTCTCTCTCTCTCTCTCTCTCTCTCTCTCTCGCTTTCATGGTGTTGTATGATTATGGGAACTTTTGAGTAGTTAGGTTAAACAAGGTTTGAGAATTCTCAACTGGCCTGCAGATGTCCATTTTGTCCAGAGCAATTGTGTTATTACTATTAACTACTATTAACATTAATTTTTAATTAAATGTAATGTTTTCAGTAGTCAATGCAATAGAAATGTTTGAACTTCAGGCAGTAGTGTTCCAGACAGAACAGCAGGGACCACCTTGACCAAGATCTGTACCTCGTCAACTCCTAGAACCACGTCTGGGGAGAGAGAGGAGGGAGGGAGGGAGGGAGGGAGGGAGGGAGGAGGGAGGGAGGGAGGGAGGGAGGGAGGGGAGAGAAGAGGAAGGGAGGGGAGAGGAGAGGAAGGGGAGAGAGGAGAGGAAGAGGAATTTGTGTAATTTGAGAGAAAGGAGAGAGTGTGCAGACGAGAAGAATCATGTGTTTTTTTGTTATTCTCAGAGAGAAGACGGAAGGAGAGGGATGTGTAGAAGGAGAGAATGAAGGAGAGGTGAAGGTAATGATCGTCCTCCTGTGGATCCTCTCATTTCACATGATGTCATTTCCTGCAGCCATTGTGTGTCCCTGCTGTGTTCCCTGGTTGGTTGATGACCTGCGTCTCTGTTCTCTGACAGGTGGATGTAGATGAGGACACAGAGTATGAGGAAGAGGAGATCCCTGAGGGAGATGGAGGTGAGGTTTAACTGTTCAGTAGCAATGACGATGGCAATGATGATGATGATGATGATGGTAATGATGATTGATTGATTGAAAACTTTAATGGGTACAATACAGTACGACTCAATACAATACAATACAATACAAACAACTGCTAAGAGGATGCAGACCAGAAAAATACTTTTGTCTTGTTTACATCAGGGTCCTCCATTTTCAATTCATCAAGACATTTATGACATACAAGACATACAAATATACATTAAATTAGAAGAGCAGTACTAGGTCATATTAAACTATACAGAACAGCCACTAGGATAATGTCACAAAGTGGTCTGTCTTTATCATACATATATAGGGCATAAAGGACACCACAATGAGATAAGGAACCACTTAGTTTTATAAACAACCTATTAAACAGAATAACATTATAAACTACATTAACATTGAAAGTGAATTATAGTTCTCTCCGGATTTGCTGGTGGGTCCTCACCACTATGTTGGAGAGGATGTGGAATGATCGGAGATCATACACATATTTTCTGGGACTGTCCAAGGGTGCAGACATTTTGGGTGAATATCAAAAATGAGATTAAAACCATTCTAGATCTTGACTTACCTCTGAATCCATCGTACTATATCTTGGGATGTATACCGAAAGGCACATACTATGGAGATACGTTATACATCTTGAGAGTGATACTGTTAATAGCAAGGAAAATGATAACTATGGCATGGCTACAAAATCAACCACCGACAATCAAACAATGGACCAAGAGACTGAGACAGATGTATACAATGGAAGAAATGACTGCACAATTGCAACTGAAAAAAAGATATGTTTATGCAGAGATGGTCACTTGTAACCTTGTACCTGGAGATACACTAGCATGAGTCTGACCCTCCTGACGCCTTTTTTTTTTTTTTTTTTTTTTTATGTTATTTTTTTTTTTTGCTACATTTATTTTTTCTATTTATTTTTTTCGTTTCTTATCCTACAAAAAAAAAGAAAAAAAATTAACCCCCCCCCCCCCTGGGTTGTTTATGAGGCATACTCGGATTATACAGTTTATTTTGATTACAGTATGCTGAATACTTTGAAAACAAATTGAATAAGATGGAAGAGCCTGAGTAACAAATGTCATTGACTATGTGAATCAAGTATATTATACTGTATGATTAATGCAATGTGATGTTCATTATGACACAAAATAAAAGAAAGTTTAAAAAAAGAAAGTGAATTATAAATTTTAATCCCACAGTAAACAGTATCGGTATTAAGGGGAATAGGCCTATGTCAAGATCTGATTATAGTCAGGCTATCACAATCTGTGTGTACTAGGGTGTAGTAACGGTACACAAAAAACACAGTACAGTGCGTACCTCGTTTTTGAAGTCAAGGTTCGGTACGGTTTTCGGTACAGTGGGGAAAGTTTGGCTTTTCATGTTCCACTCAGGGGTGATGTAGTGTGCAGTAACTAATTGTACTTGTAGGGCTGTCAACGAATATTCTATATTGAATTTAATAATTTTTTTTTAAATAATAATAATTATATTAGATTGTGAAAAAAAACAGCCCCGGTGGGCGGTCGTTAGTGGTTAACATACCGTTGTATTCGTTTCGGTACACTACACAGCTGTTCGGTACGGTACGGTACACACTGAAACTTGTTCGGTTCAGTGCGGATACGTTGTACCTTTGGCTTTACACCCCTAATGTGTACTTAAGATAGAGTTGAGATGGGTAACCTAGTCCAGAATCACCCATAATGTCACTCAAACTGCTTGTCTCTCTCATCCTGCAGTTTTTTGGTTGCTGCATGTCTGTAACTTGCACATACCTGTGCATGCCAGTCCATTTTATAACATTTACATTTAGTAATTTAGCTGAAGCTTTTATCCAAAGCGACTTACAAGTTCTGTACGACAAGTCATCAGGAAGGGCACAAATCTATCAGCTGAGAAACAATGTTCAATCAAAGTGTTGAGTGCTACAGTGTAATAATAAGCATGTGTTGAGTGCTACAGTTTAATTATAAGCATGTGCAGCTTGGCATTTTGCATGAACGGACACACTTGCATGTTAGCAATTCCAGGACTGCATCTGGTGCAGGTGGGGAGCGCATCCGATTCCAGTATATTTTACTTTTAGTAATATAAAATCACGGGAGACTTGATAGGTTATCATATGGTAAGGACGCTAGAAAAAGACAACCAGGCCTAGCCTCAAAGCCTCCAATGTCAATCAAAATAATGCTACAGCAGACTGCTGGTACCTGCCCTGGGCTCAGTGTGGGCTGCCTCAGTGACAGTGTTAGAGAGAGTGGCCGCAGGTTTCGCTCGTTCTGTTAATTTCTCCAGGAGGGAGAGAATTATTATAACACAGAGATGAAAAATAATGATTTTCTTTTATTATTGTAAACTATAAAAAAATATATATATTATTATTATTATTATTATATATATATTTTATTACTGTTCAT
>NW_028170502.1:20000-28129 GCF_963971535.1 Notolepis coatsorum
CTAGTTTTCAGTTGTGATTTGAATGATGTTAGTGAGTCAGACTGTCGGATATGTGGGGGCAGGGAGTTCCAGAGTCTGGGAGCTGAGCAGCTGAATCTTTTATGATGTGCTGCCATCACCACAGAACCTAATACAGTGGGTAGATGGACCCGTCCACTGTGTTCAGAGACAACGTTGAGGCATATTATGTCAGGCTGTAAGACTAGTCTTTCTCAAGGTCGGTATACATGGAGACATAACCAGGTTTTGAAGAGCTTAGTGGCAGGAATTTAAAGTAGAAAAGTACAGGTGAATTCAGGATGTAATCGGATGGAGGTGCAGTCATTCAATTTGTCAGAGAGGGAGAGAAATGTAGAGGAGGTTGGTTTTTAGGAGTGTGGGGAGGGTAGCTGGTCCAGCTGGCATGTAGTCGGACAGTTCGACGTTACCAGTGTCAGGGTCTCGGCTTCTGTAATGGGAGAGAAAGATGACAGAGTGAAAGCTGAGGTTCTCGATTCAGTATTTGGAATGGGTGGGGGTTGGGAGAAGGAGCTGCGGATCTTCTCCACTTTTTCCTCAAAGAAGATCGCAAAGTCTTCAGCAGAGAAAGATGAGGGAGGAGGGGGTGGGGGGGGGGGGAGGAGGGGTGGGGGGGGTGAGGAGGGAGGGGGTGGGGGGGGGGGGTGAGGAGGGAGGACATAGTAGCATGCAGTTTGCGAAGGTTCTTGGCAGAGGCGTCGATCCTATGGTGAAAGAAAGAAGCTTTGGCATTAGTAATGGTTTTGGAGAATGTTAACAAGAGGTTGTGATATGTGTCGATGTCAGCAGTGAGGCGTGACTTTCTATACTTCCTCTCAGCTGCTCTCAGGACCTGTCTTTGTTCTCTCACTGCATCCATCAGCCATGGACTGGGTGGGGAACGGCGGGCAGGTTTCTCAACAAGGGGACAGAGCTTGTCGAAGGAGGTTGCGAGGGCTGAGAGGAGGGTGGAGGCTGCCATCTATCATCATAATATGCAAACCAAAGACCAACCTGTGCATCTCCAGACTTTATATACTAACCCAGGACCAACCTCAAATTCAGTCATGTGGATTTTAAACATGACTGTTTCCTCCCCTCTCCCTCGTTTTGTGCACATTGTCTGACACTGTCTCTCTCTCTCTCTCTCTCTCTCTCTCTCTCTCTCTCTCTCTCTCTCTCTCTCTCTCTCTCTCTCTCTCTCTCTCTCTCTCTAGTATCAGGAGGGGTTGTCATTATCTGATCCATCATCACATCTTCACGAACCTCATCCTGGTCTTCATCATCCTCAGCAGCTGCTCATTGGCCGCCGAGGACCCAATCAGAGCACACTCGTTCAGGAACAACGTGAGTTCACTTTCTGTTCCAGCAAAGAGTTTAGGGGTTCTCAAACTTTTTTATACCACAACCCCATTTTATTTAGGATTTTTTTTGGTGACCCCACACTTAACACTTTCAGTGCCCAGCAGGGGCCGCACGATTTAGTGCTTGAATGCCCACCATCCACTTCAAGTTAGCGTTAACTCTTTCAGTGCCACTCACGAGATTTCTCGTGTTTTTTTATAGGTGGTTGCTAGCCACTCACGAGATTTCTCTGATTTTTTTTTTTTTTTTTTTTTTTTGCGATCTGAAAAATTATTGCATCACCCGAGCCTACCCGAGTATTGCCGAGCTGCGCCGGTGATCACTGTGGAAAAAAGCGCCCCCTGTCGTCTCCCAGATGACATAAGTGATTTTGGAATGGACTCAATGAAAATGAATGGGGAAAAAAATCCGGTACTCCACATTTTCCAGTTCACTGATCCAGCCGGGGTTACTAGAGTTCATTCTGGAGCCTCAGATCTCCGCGGATCATGGAGAACCACTGTGTCGCGTTGGATCCATACACGTATCGATTTTTTCGAATGGTGATCAGGAATTGGAATATACCAGTTGGATACCATCTGATGTCAGGTAAGGACTCTATGTTATCAGTGGTAGGATAATCAGAGTAATTTTGATGAAGTTATAAGCTGTTTTGTGAAATCTCTTCTTTCGTTTTCACTGTAAAAGTCCGAGAGGAAATCAACAAGGCGATTGTCCGCGCGCGGCCGTAATGTGCGTCCGTGCACGTATAATATTGATCATCTAGCGTTTATTTGAAAACGATTCATAAAAAGGCCGACGAATATCAACGTTGTGGAATATTCCACTAAAAGACGATTTTCATAGAATGCTCCAGAATGAGTTGTTTTTTATATCAAAACGGGGGCTTTTCTAACTGCTCTGAAACGGCAACGACGTGATAAAAAAACAATCTGCCTTCACAGCACTGTCTGGAACATAGTCTTTGATAATGCGATGGGCAGATTAGACACATAGCCATAATTTAAAACATAGATTAGGCGATATTAACGTTAACATTGGCGCGGATGGTGGCATTCAAGCGGTAAAATGGAAAACCAGGCATGGCATTTAAAGAGTTAATAACGCCTAATCTATGTTTTAAATTATGGCTATGTGTCTAATCTGCCTGTCGCTTATCAATGACTAATTTTCCAGTCAACATTGTCGAAGCGGATTGTTTTTTTATCGGTTCATTTCCGTTTTATAGCATTTTGAAAAGCCCTCGTTTTCAAGGAAAATAAAAAGATTCTGTGATAAACGCCCCGTACTGGAATATTCTAGAACGATGTCATTTTTCGGCCTATTTATGAATCGTTTTCAAATAAATGCTAGATTATCGATAGTATATGTAGTAGTTAGTTTCTGATCGCTCGCACAGCCGAACAGCCATATCACACATAGGGGAAAAGCTTATATCTCCGTGAAAACAGGTCTGATTATCCTAAGATTGGTCAAATAGATTCCTTACCTGAGATCAGATGGTATCCAAAAAGATTATTCCAATTCCTGATCGCCATTCCAAAAATCGATCCTTTTATTGATCCAATGCTGCGTACTGTAAAGACATATTACACGCTGTTCTGATGGTCCACAATGACTCCGATCGGCTCGGGGTACATGCAAGAGAAGTAAAATGTGGATTTCGGAGTATTTTTTTCTCATCCATTTTCATTGAGTCCATTCCAAAAGGGTGCATTACCATCTGGGAGACGATAGGGGGCGCTTTTTTCACATCTGAGCTCCTGATGGGGCTGGTTTCCCAACGGTAGACTCGGTTGATGAAATATGAATTCAGATCGCTAATAAAAAAATATTCACGCTAATTGTCGTGCTGGGCATTCAGGGGGCGGACTGCTAACGCGTGTTATGTTGTCCGTGGCATCCAAAGTGTTAATGTATCGTGGAATTTCAACATGGAATTAAGGAATATCAAAATAAAAGCGCACATTGTTGAACTTGATCATGCATATTTATTAGAAAATGAAATTAATGAATATTATCAACAAAAGCAATGGAATTGTTTCTGTATACACATTTATAAAACAAGGCATATTTAGCCAAAATATGTTGCCAGAATATGAAAAGAAAATGTGTTCACGCGCTTTGGCGGAGATCCGCTTCTACTCTGAAAAGTATGTTGTTGAGCTTGTCAAGAGCCAATCGTGCGTATTGACATTACTAAATGAGATGTCATGCTAAGATACATTTTGCACTTATACAGTACGTGTGTGTGTGTGTGTGCGTGTGTGTGTGTGTGTGTGTGTGTGTGTGTGTGTGTGTGTGTGTGTGTGTGTGTGTGTGTGTGTGTGTGTGTGTGTGTGTGTGTGTGTGCTCATGCGCTGAGGCTGCCTCACTAAGCCATTTCTCCACACATTTATTTAGTTCTAGCAATAGAAATAAATCAAAACAACAATAAATAATATCATAGAGAAGAAGACAGTATATGGCATATTTTTTTTTAAATACTTTATTTCTCAGTTTACTAGACAAGAACAGACAAACAAAAAGGAGGAGACAGAACAAAAATAAACAGACATAACATAACTAAAAAAAAAACTAAAAGGACTGCCAGACAGGAAAATAAAATAACAGTGTGACTTAACTCAAAGCATTAAAGTGTGTTGTATAGTATATATAGTATATATGGCATATTAATACAGTATATTCCACTATACAGTAGCTATATCCGCAACGATCGGTTTGGTTCTTATTTATTTAGTTTGCAGTGTGTCTAATGCTCACGATGCCTCATTGAGTCTGGACTATAAATGCAAAACATAATTGTTAATGATACAAATATTGTCCTATTTATTATCATTATAATTATTTAATTCCACGGATGTCTGTAGTATCGGCAATCCCCAATGACTTTTCCCAGAGAAAGCTGTTGAAAACACGGTCTGTCTGACTTACGACTGCCTTTTCGAGTTCGTAAATCCTACATAAATCCTACAACGAATTTACAACATGAAGCCATTCGAGAATGCCGAATAAGTACGTAAATTGAGTTACGAAGGAATTCCTTGGTAACTTTTACGTATGTCCATTCGAGAATGAGGACCAATGTCTCCATGTCCTAGGTCCACAACTCTGACTTGACCTCACAAGTCAGTATTGCAATACAAGACCCTGGGACACACAGACAGACACAGCATGCAGCTGGATTAGTGAGGGCAAACAGCTGTCCAGAGTCTTCCTGTTATCATGGTAGATGTAACAATTACCAACAGCTGAGGAACAAGAAGAACTTGGAACATACAATCACCCTGCACAGACCACACACACACGCACACAAACAATAGACTCTCTCTCTCTCTCTCTCCTCTCTCTCTCTCTCTCTCTCTCTCTCTCTCTCTCTCTCTCTCTCTCTTCTCTCTCTCTCTTTCTCTCTCCCTCTCTCTCTCTCTCTTATATATTTGGGTTAGTATATTATATCTATTTAATACTAACCCAAGACCAACCTCAATTCAGTCATGTGGATTTTAACATGACTGTTTCCTCCCCTCTCCCTCGCTTTGTGCACATTGTCTGACTCTCTCTCTCTCTCTCTCCCTCTCTCTCTCTATCCCTCTCTCTCTCCCCTCTTCCCTCTCTCTCTCTCTCTCTCTCTCTCTCTCTCTCTCTCTCTCTCTCTCTCTCTCTCTCTCTCTCTCTCTCTCTCTCTCTCTCTCTCTCTCTCTCTTCTCCTCATTTGGTATGCTGTCATTGTGTTAATATTCTCTATAGATTTTGGTTAGCTATGCTAATGTGCTCCAACCCTATATCACACCCATGCATGATATACACCCACTAGTCCACTAGAGGACAGCATGTCAGTGTCACGATAAATGGTTACGATGCATGTAAAGGACACGCAGGCATGAAGGTGCAGTTCAGGTGCACTACCAGCATTAACCCCCAAAACAAAAACAAACAATACCCCAACCAGGACAGGACTAAACAGAGCGGCAAGAGGAGAGGCGGAGGGCTTGTTGTCTTTGTTAACTCCAAATGGTGCCACCCTGGGCACATCACCATTAAGGAACGCATCTGTTCCCCCGACATTGAACTATTGGCACTGAGTCTGCGGCCATACTATTTACCGCGAGAAATAACACATGTTCTGGCTCTGACTGTTTACATCCCACGAGCGCGGTGGCGGCGCAGGCGAGTGACGTCATACACACCACAGTCGCGGGGCTCCAGACAAAACACCCGGATGCATTTATTTTTATCATGGGGACTTCAACCATGTCAGACTGAACAAGACCCTGACAAACTTCACCCAGTATGTCACCTTGCAAGACCAGGGAGACAAAACACTGGACCTCCTGTATGCTAACGTGAAGGAGGCTTTCAGTGCGACTTCCCTGCCCCCCCTTGGCCAGTCAGACCATAACCTAGTGAGGCTTGTATCCACATACAGGCCTCTCATTAAGAGACAGCCACCGACCACCATGTCTGTCCCACAGTGGTCTGACGACGTCGAGGAGGAGCTACGGGAGTGTTTCAGGTCGACAGACTGGGACATGTTTGAGAGGGTCCACGGAGACTACATTGATGGACTATCCCACTGCATCACAGACTACATCAGGTTCTGTGAGGAGAGCATCGTACCCACAAAGAAGGTACGCTGCTTTTCAAACAATAACCCCTGGATTAGCAAGGACATTAAACACCTGCTAAACAGGAAAAAGAGGGCCTTCATGGTCAGGGGACACTGAGCAGGCCAGGGCTGTCCAAAGGGAGCTCAAAAAAGAGCTAAGGGCAGCCAAGGACAGCTACAAGGACAGGCTGGAGGGCAGACTACAGGCCAACAACACCAGGGAGGTGTGGGCGGGTGTCCGGAAGATTACTGGGTTCAAACAGCAGGGCACAGCTGTTGAGGGCCCCCAAGAGCGTGCAAACGAGTTCAACACGTTCTTCAACCGATTCGACCAGAGTGGCCTCCCCACACCCCTCCCCCCACCCATCGACACCAGCACCAGTTCACACCTACCAAGCACCCCCCCCCCACCCACCCACACCCATCAGCACCGGCACCCCACCCCCAACAGCAGCAGCAGACTGCCCACCACCCCCAACCCTGACCATCACTAACAACCAGGTCAGTAGGCAGCTCTCCAGGATTAGTGTGAACAAGGCCAGGGGACCGGACAACACCAATCCCAGGGTGCTCAAAGCATGTGCGGAGCAGCTGGCAGCACCGCTCCAACATCTCTTCAACCTCTCCCTGAGGCTGGAGAGGGTGCCCCAGCTATGGAAGACCTCCTGCATTGTCCCGGTGCCCACGTCATAAAGACGTTCGAGAGACTGGTCCTGCAACACCTCAAGCCCCTGGTGCAAGACTCCCTCGACCCCCTGCAGTTTGCATACCAGGCAAACATCGGGGTGGAGGACGCCATCATCTACATGCTCCACAGAGCGTACACTCACCTGGAGAAGCCGCGCAGATCAGTGAGGATTATGTTCTTTGATTTCTCCAGCGCCTTCAACACCATCCAGCCGTCACTGCTAGCGGAGAAGCTCTCTGCGATGCAGCTGGAGCACGGCTTGGTGGCCTGGATCAAGGACTACCTCACTGAGAGACCGCAGTACGTCAGACTAAAGGACAGCCAGTCTGACGTACTGGTGAGCAACACCGGCGCCCCCCAAGGAACTGTGCTGTCACCCTTCCTCTTCACCCTCTATACCTCAGACTTCTGCCGCAACTCAAGTGGGTGCCACCTGCAGAAGTTCTCAGACGACTCCTCCATCGTAAGCTACATCACCGACGATGATGAGGAAGAGTACAGAGCCCTGGTGGAGAGCTTTGTGGGGTGGAGCGACAGCAACCACCTCCAACTCAACACCAGTAAGACCAAGGAGCTGGTGGTGGACTTCCGGAGGGGCAAGAAGAGGCCCCCCCCGATTCCCATCACCATCCGAGGGGTGGAGGTGGAGGTGGTGGACTCATATAAGTTCCTTGGGGTACACCTGAACAATAAACTGGACTGGTCGGATAACACAGAGGCCCTCTACAGGAAGGGACAGAGCAGGCTGTTCTTCCTGAGGAGACTCAGGTCCTTCAACGTGTGCAATAGACTGCTGCAGTCATTTTACCAGTCTGTAGTGGCCAGCGTCCTCTTCTATGCTGTGGCATGCTGGGGAGGCTACATCAACTCAAGGGACACCAACAAGCTCAACAAGCTGGTGAGGAAGGCTAGCTCCGTGGTGGGAGTCGAGCTACCTAGACTAGAGGTGATGGCAGAGAGGGGGATGAGAAGGAAGCTGGCTGCCATCATGGAGAACCCCTACCACCCCCTCTACGACGAGCTAGTCAAGATGAGAAGCACGTTCAGCCACAGACTCATACCCCCCGACACTCAACTAACCACCTCGGACAGTCCTTCATACCAGCGGCCATCAGGCTCCACAACAGTGGGCAGCGACTAGCGGCCTCCAGGCTCCACAACAGGGGGCAGCGACTGCTGCCAGACATTGACCTAGGACTAATAGGAACCCAAGGAGGACAATAACACTACCTTAGGCATACTGCACCTTATGTGGATACTGTGATACTGTGAATAATGTATATTTCAGTGGATACTGTGATACTGTGAACAATGTATATTTCAGTAGATAGTAAATTATAACACTACCTTAGGCATACTGCACCTTATGTGACACTGTGAATTTTGTGAATATATTTTTCAGTTAATTAGATAGTAAATTATATTGACATTTGTTTACACTGCTTGTGTTGTTTTTACTACCTGTAAAAAAAA
>NW_028170501.1:0-17466 GCF_963971535.1 Notolepis coatsorum
CTCCTCTCCCTCTCTCCCTATCTCTCCTCATCCCCCTCTCTCTCTCTCTCTCCTCTCCCTCTCGTCTCCCTCTCTCCCCCCCCCTCTCCCCTCTCTCCTCCCTCTCTCTCCTCCAGCTGTATTATTCAGAGGCTCGTTGGAGTGTTTAAGGATGAGCAGAGAGAAGCCCGTGGGGGGGAGGTCACATGTGAAGGAGGCCTAACCGAAGCTAAACATCACTTAGTCTGCTGGCGGTGTCGGTGTTTAGGCAGTCAAGTAGGACCTAGTTAGTGCACATTATGCGTGTGTTTAGTGACTGTATTCAGGGGCCTTTATTGGTTTGTCCAGGGATGAGAAGAGAGGAAAAACAGAGAACTCCGCAGGGAGGCATCGACGCCACATCTCCACCTCGGATGCCGGCCCTGAGGCTTTAAAGGTTGAATCCGTAATGCCGTCAAACAGTGACCTCTGGGGCGAAAGAGCCTTGCTTGGTACTGCGGTTTGTTTACCTTTTATTTTATTTTTGATGATGCTTTAGTCACGTATCGCTCTGTGAATTTCTCCAGACATCTCTTGACAGCGTCCCCCCCCCCCCCCCCTGTCCCCGCTCAACTCCAACCCACAGATCAGATCAAAACAAACAATAATAAACAAAGTGCAATACCAAGTGGGGCTCTCTCTCGCCCCCTAGAGGTGGCCGTTTTGACAGTATTCCAGATATTCCACCTTCGAGCGTCGGCCGATACCGAGAACCGATCCCGTCCATTACGTTCACCGAATCGACTTAAGACTATATTAGTATGAGTTCATTAGGCAAAAAGGAAATCATTGAGCTATAATCCATTTCCCTCCATTAGAGATGATCCGACACGTTTCTCCAGGAGCCAAAAGAAAGCGCGAGAAAGTCTCTTCCTTTGAGCGCCGACCCATTACACACAGCTCTTGCTATTGGATTTCTGCACTGGAGAAATTCTTTGATATTATCCGATACCCCTATATCTCCAACACCCAGCGGTAGTGACGGCATTAGCGGTACTCACGTTCACAGACTCTCTGCCGGCGTACTTGACTCGGATCCTGGGCTCCTGAACCACGTCCAGGTTGGTTCCTGTCACCATCAGGGGGGTGTGGCCGCTGCGGGGCGGAAGAACATGGTCACATGTTAACAGAACGAGCGGGAAACACTGTCACATGTTAACAGAGAGTGGGAAGAACACGTCACATGTTAACAGAGAGTGGGAAGAACATGGTCACATGTTAACAGAACGAGCGGGAAACATGGCCACATGTTAACAGAGAGTGGGAAGAACATGGTCACATGTTAACAGAAAGAGCGGGAAACACGGCCACATGTTAACAGAGAGCGGGAAACACGGCCACATGTTAACAGAGAGTGGGAAACACGGCCACATGTTAACAGAGAGTGGGAAGAACATGGTCACATGTTAACAGAGAGTGGGAAGAACATGGTCACATGTTAACAGAAAGAGCGGGAAACACGGCCACATGTTAACAGAGAGTGGGAAGAACATGGTCACATGTTAACAGAGAGCAGGAAACATGGCGCGACGCGGGTACATTCGCAACATCACGCCAGAGACGATAACGACACCGTCCCAGGGGGACGTGGTGAGACGCAGAGACGGACACATTTATCACAAGTCAATTACACTGTTCAGGCTTCAGGCTACGTAGCTGACGCTAAGGCCAATGGTAACACAATGCTAATGCCAATGCTGAGGCCAATGCTAAGACCAATGCTAACGCAATGCTAATGCCAATGCTAAGACCAATGTTAAGGCCAATGCTAAGGCCAATGCTAAGACCAATGCTAAGACCAATGGTAAGGTCAATGCTAAGACCAATACTAAGACCAATACTAAGACCAATACTAAGACCAATGCTAAGACCAATGCTAAGACCAATGATAAGGTCAATGCTAAGACCAATACTAAGACCAATACTAAGACCAATGCTAAGACCAATACTAAGACCAATGCTAAGACCAATGGTAAGGTCAATGCTACGACCAATACTAAGACCAATACTAAGACCAATGCTAAGACCAATGCTAAGACCAATGATAAGGTCAATGCTAAGACCAATACTAAGACCAATAATAAGACCAATGCTAATGCCAATGATAAGGCCAATGGTAAGACCAATGCTAAGACCAATGATAAGGCCAATGCTAAGACCAATGCTAAGGCCAATGGTAAGACCAATGCTAAGGCCAATGCTGAGGCCAATGCTAAGACCAATTCTAATGCAATGCTAAGGCCAATGCTAAGGCCAATGCTAAGGCCAATACTGAGGCCAATGCTGAGGCCAATTCTAATGCAATGATAAGGCCAATGCTAAGGCCAATGCTAACTCCAATGCTAAGACCAATTCTAATGCAATGATAAGGCCAATGCTAAGGCCAATGCTAACTCCAATGCTAAGGCCAATGCTAACTCCAATGCTAAGACCAATTCTAATGCAATGATAAGGCCAATGCTAAGGCCAATGCTAACTCCAATGCTAAGGCCAATGCTAACTCCAATGCTAAGACCAATTCTAATGCAATGATAAGGCCAATGCTAAGGCCAATGCTAACTCCAATGCTAAGGCCAATGCTAACTCCAATGCTAAGGCCAATGCTCACAACGCGTGTCATTGTTGTACCTGAAAGGACCATGTGGTCGATTTGTAACTTAAATAAATAATGTTTATTCAAAAGGGAACACAGACTTGTTTTGCGAAGGCGCTGGGATTAGTCAGGGAGAGTCAGATGAGACACGTCAGTAGGAATAAATAACTCTCTTCCAAAGCCTTGGCATCCGACACAAAGAATTCCTTTTTTCCCGCTACAGATATAACACAGCCTCCCGCCACCAACAGAGGCGCGTGGCCACAGGGGGACGAACGTGGTCACATGTTAGAGGCCTTCTGGTGCCGTCCATAGATATATATAGAACACTAGATAGCTTGCCCGCGCTGCCGGCCAATGGAGAGCGACGTCACTGAACCGCCGCCATCTTGCTCCAGTTAGCCTTGAGTGAGAGTGAGTGAGCTGCACAGACAAAAATACTCATAACTCGCTGAAATATTGACGGATTTACAAACGGTTTGGTTTATTACAAGCATTATTAACGCGGCTATGATTCAAGCGGTTTGTAAAAAAAAAACATCTTTAAAAAAATCTTTTTTATAAGTATGCAGTATCATAACTACATCTTTGATGTTTATAGCAAACCAACCCGTTTGTAAATCCGTCAATATTTCAGCGAGTTATGAGTATTTTTGTCTGTGCAGCTCACTCACTCTCACTCAAGGCTAACTGGAGCAAGATGGCGGCGGTTCAGTGACGCTGGTGACTCCGCCTTAAGCTATCTAGTGTTCTATAGATATCTATGGTGCCATCTGCCACTGTGAATGGTAAATGGCTGCTTTTTTATATAGCGCTTTTATCCAAAGCGCTTTACAATTTGTTACTCACATTTTACCCACTCACTCACACATTCACACACCGACGGCGGAGGCAACCATGCAAGGTGCCAACCTGCTCATCGGGAGCAATTACGGGTTTAATTATCCTGCTCAAGGACAGGAGCGGGAATCGAACCGGGAACCTCCAGATTGCCAGATGACTGCTCTACCTCCTGAGCCACTGTCACCACTGTGCTCTCTGCTCTCTCCTCATCCTCTGTGCTCTCTGCTCTCTCCTCATCCACTGTGCTCTCTGCTCTCTCCTCATCCACTGTGCTCTCTGCTCTCTCTCCTCATCCACTGTGCTCTCTGCTCTCTCTCCTCATCCACTGTGCTCTCTGCTCTCTCCTCATCCACTGTGCTCTCTGCTCTCTCTCCTCATCCACTGTGCTCTCTGCTCTCTCCTCATCCACTGTGCTCTCTGCTCTCTCCTCATCCACTGTGCTCTCTGTTCTCTCCTCATCCACTGTGCTCTCTGCTCTCTCTCCTCATCCACTGTGCTCTCTGCTCTCTCCTCATCCACTGTGCTCTCTGTTCTCTCCTCATCCACTGTGCTCTCTGCTCTCTCTCCTCATCCACTGTGCTCTCTGCTCTCTCTCCTCATCCACTGTGCTCTCTGCTCTCTCCTCATCCACTGTGCTCTCTGCTCTCTCCTCATCCTCTGTGCTCTCTGCTCTCTCTCCTCATCCACTGTGCTCTCTGCTCTCTCTCCTCATCCACTGTGCTCTCTGCTCTCTCCTCATCCACTGTGCTCTCTGCTCTCTCCTCATCCACTGTGCTCTCTGCTCTCTCCTCATCCTCTGTGCTCTCTGCTCTCTCCTCATCCACTGTGCTCTCTGCTCTCTCTCCTCATCCACTGTGCTCTCTGCTCTCTCTCCTCATCCACTGTGCTCTCTGTTCTCTCCTCATCCACTGTGCTCTCTGTTCTCTCCTCATCCACTGTGCTCTCTGTTCTCTCCTCATCCACTGTGCTCTCTGCTCTCTCTCCTCATCCACTGTGCTCTCTGCTCTCTCTCCTCATCCTCTGTGCTCTCTGTTCTCTCCTCATCCACTGTGCTCTCTGCTCTCTCTCCTCATCCACTGTGCTCTCTGCTCTCTCCTCATCCACTGTGCTCTCTGTTCTCTCTCCTCATCCACTGTGCTCTCTGCTCTCTCTCCTCATCCACTGTGCTCTCTGCTCTCTCCTCATCCACTGTGCTCTCTGCTCTCTCTCCTCATCCACTGTGCTCTCTGCTCTCTCTCCTCATCCTCTGTGCTCTCTGCTCTCTCCTCATCCACTGTGCTCTCTGCTCTCTCCTCATCCACTGTGCTCTCTGTTCTCTCCTCATCCACTGTGCTCTCTGCTCTCTCTCCTCATCCACTGTGCTCTCTGCTCTCTCTCCTCATCCACTGTGCTCTCTGCTCTCTCTCCTCATCCACTGTGCTCTCTGCTCTCTCTCCTCATCCACTGTGCTCTCTGCTCTCTCCTCATCCACTGTGCTCTCTGCTCTCTCTCCTCATCCTCTGTGCTCTCTGCTCTCTCTCCTCATCCACTGTGCTCTCTGCTCTCTCTCCTCATCCACTGTGCTCTCTGCTCTCTCCTCATCCACTGTGCTCTCTGCTCTCTCCTCATCCACTGTGCTCTCTGCTCTCTCTCCTCATCCACTGTGCTCTCTGCTCTCTCCTCATCCACTGTGCTCTCTGCTCTCTCTCCTCGTCCACTGTGCTCTCTGCTCTCTCTCCTCATCCACTGTGCTCTCTGCTCTCTCTCCTCATCCACTGTGCTCTCTGCTCTCTCCTCATCCACTGTGCTCTCTGCTCTCTCTCCTCATCCTCTGTGCTCTCTGCTCTCTCTCCTCATCCACTGTGCTCTCTGCTCTCTCTCCTCATCCACTGTGCTCTCTGTTCTCTCCTCATCCACTGTGCTCTCTGCTCTCTCCTCATCCTCTGTGCTCTCTGCTCTCTCTCCTCATCCACTGTGCTCTCTGTTCTCTCCTCATCCACTGTGCTCTCTGCTCTCTCCTCATCCTCTGTGCTCTCTGCTCTCTCTCCTCATCCACTGTGCTCTCTGTTCTCTCCTCATCCACTGTGCTCTCTGCTCTCTCCTCATCCTCTGTGCTCTCTGCTCTCTCCTCATCATCTGTGCTCTCTGCTCTCTCTCCTCATCCACTGTGCTCTCTGCTCTCTCCTCATCCACTGTGCTCTCTGCTCTCTCTCCTCATCCACTGTGCTCTCTGCTCTCTCCTCATCCACTGTGCTCTCTGCTCTCTCCTCATCCACTGTGCTCTCTGCTCTCTCCTCATCCACTGTGCTCTCTGCTCTCTCCTCATCCACTGTGCTCTCTGCTCTCTCCTCATCCACTGTGCTCTCTGCTCTCTCTCCTCATCCACTGTGATCTCTGCTCTCTCTCCTCATCCACTGTGCTCTCTGCTCTCTCTCCTCATCCACTGTGCTCTCTGTTCTCTCCTCATCCACTGTGCTCTCTGCTCTCTCCTCATCCACTGTGCTCTCTGCTCTCTCTCCTCATCCACTGTGATCTCTGCTCTCTCTCCTCATCCTCTGTGCTCTCTGCTCTCTCTCCTCATCCACTGTGCTCTCTGCTCTCTCTCCTCATCCTCTGTGCTCTCTGCTCTCTCTCCTCATCCACTGTGCTCTCTGCTCTCTCCTCATCCACTGTGCTCTCTGCTCTCTCCTCATCCTCTGTGCTCTCTGCTCTCTCCTCATCCACTGTGCTCTCTGCTCTCTCCTCATCCACTGTGCTCTCTGCTCTCTCTCCTCATCCACTGTGCTCTCTGCTCTCTCTCCTCATCCACTGTGCTCTCTGCTCTCTCCTCGTCCACTGTGCTCTCTGCTCTCTCCTCATCCACTGTGCTCTCTGCTCTCTCCTCATCCACTGTGCTCTCTGCTCTCTCCTCATCCACTGTGCTCTCTGTTATCTCCTCATCCACTGTGCTCTCTGCTCTCTCTCCTCATCCACTGTGCTCTCTGCTCTCTCCTCATCCACTGTGCTCTCTGTTCTCTCCTCATCCACTGTGCTCTCTGCTCTCTCCTCATCCACTGTGCTCTCTGCTCTCTCTCCTCATCCTCTGTGCTCTCTGCTCTCTCCTCATCCACTGTGCTCTCTGCTCTCTCTCTCCTCATCCACTGTGCTCTCTGCTCTCTCCTCATCCTCTGTGCTCTCTGCTCTCTCCTCATCCACTGTGCTCTCTGCTCTCTCTCTCCTCATCCACTGTGCTCTCTGCTCTCTCTCTCCTCATCCACTGTGCTCTCTGCTCTCTCTCCTCGTCCACTGTGCTCTCTGCTCTCTCCTCATCCTCTGTGCTCTCTGCTCTCTCTCCTCATCCACTGTGCTCTCTGTTCTCTCCTCATCCTCTGTGCTCTCTGCTCTCTCCTCATCCTCTGTGCTCTCTGCTCTCTCTCCTCATCCACTGTGCTCTCTGCTCTCTCTCCTCATCCACTGTGCTCTCTGTTCTCTCCTCATCCACTGTGCTCTCTGTTCTCTCCTCATCCACTGTGCTCTCTGCTCTCTCCTCGTCCACTGTGCTCTCTGCTCTCTCTCCTCATCCACTGTGCTCTCTGCTCTCTCCTCATCCACTGTGCTCTCTGCTCTCTCCTCATCCACTGTGCTCTCTGCTCTCTCTCCTCATCCTCTGTGCTCTCTGCTCTCTCCTCATCCACTGTGCTCTCTGTTCTCTCCTCATCCACTGTGCTCTCTGTTCTCTCTCCTCATCCACTGTGCTCTCTGCTCTCTCCTCATCCACTGTGCTCTCTGCTCTCTCCTCATCCTCTGTGCTCTCTGCTCTCTCCACATCCACTGTGCTCTCTGCTCTCTCCTCATCCACTCTGCTCTCTGCTCTCTCCTCGTCCACTGTGCTCTCTGTTCTCTCTCCTCATCCACTGTGCTCTCTGCTCTCTCCTCATCCACTGTGCTCTCTGCTCTCTCCTCATCCTCTGTGCTCTCTGTTCTCTCCTCATCATCTGTGCTCTCTGCTCTCTCCTCATCCTCTGTGCTCTCTGTTCTCTCCTCATCCTCTGTGCTCTCTGCTCTCTCCTCATCCACTGTGATCTCTGTTCTCTCCTCATCATCTGTGCTCTCTGCTCTCTCCTCATCCTCTGTGCTCTCTGTTCTCTCCTCATCCACTGTGCTCTCTGCTCTCTCTCCTCGTCCACTGTGCTCTCAGCTCTCTCCTCATCCTCTGTGCTCTCTGCTCTCTCTCCTCGTCCACTGTGCTCTCTGTTCTCTCCTCATCCACTGTGCTCTCTGCTCTCTTGTCTGCCACTGTGCTTTCTCTCCTCATTCTCTCTCCTTTTTCTTCTGTAAGTCTACGTTGCATTGCACTGTAAGTACAGTACAACAAACAGGAGTTTAGCATCCAACCAAACATGTGCAAATGACGACTTTAAACTGTTAAACAGTAATCCAGAACTATTTTATTGCACTGTAAAAAACGGTCATTTTATATATGTGCTCATTTCATGTCTATTCTATTCTACCACTTATTGCACTGCACTATTTTACTCTGTCTATTCTATCTTACTCTTTTTATTATTGTCTATTTTTAAAACTGAATCAACCCATAAACAAGGTGGCCTGTTGGGATGTTAGATCCTAATGTGAAAAACTGTGATTTTATATGTGCACTTTATGTGCTAATTTTTAGTTTTTTAGTTTTTTTTATCCACTTTTTCTCCTTACTTTCTATTTTTCTCTCATCCCAATTTCGTGTTTTCCAATTCTCCCCTCCCCTGTCTTGAACGTTGCTCGACTATGCCCCCCACAGGTCGGTTGTAGGGAGGATAGAAGCCTTGCATCACGTGTCCCCTCCGGTACACGAGGAGGCAGCCTGTCACATCTTTGCACCTGCCAGCGCGGACTCTCAGTGGCGAGGTGTAACGCATGGGAGGCTCACACTACCCTCGCTACTTCCTGTCTCTGCTGTGCAGGCGTCCCCCAACCAACCTGTAGGAGTCGCTGTCCACAACGTCCAAATCCCCACCCATCGACTTCCACCCGCTGGCTCTGCCAATTGATCCAGTATGACGGCCGGCCCAAGCCGGAGGCAATGCTGACACCCGGATTCGAGACCGGAGTCTCTTGCATTGGTGATGAGCGCAATCTCCGCTGCGCCACCCAGCCGCTTTTATGTGCTAATTTTATGCCTGTCTTTTTTCTGTTGTGAAGCACTTTGAGCTTCAAATTTAGTATGAAAGGTGCTATACAAATAAAGTGTATTATTATTATTATTATTATTATTATTATTATTATTATTATTATTATTATTATTATTATTATTATTATTATTATTATTATTATTATTATTATTATTATTATTATTATTATTATTATTATTATTATTATTATTATTATTATTATTATTATTATTATTATTATTATCATTATTATTATTATTATTATTATTATTATTATTATTATTATTATTATTATTATTATAACTGTAACAGTAAAGTGCAATGGTAATATACAATGTACAGGTGATTAAACTGGGTACACAATATATAAATCAGTAGTACTGTGTACAGTAATAGTGCTAATCAGATGTACAGAGTTGTAGTATTAATATGTACAGTGGTACAGGTATAAAGACACTATGGTACTAAGTCCTACTGGCCAGCAGCTTAACTAGTAAGAGCAGGTAAGGGATATGTACAGATATAGATATAGTATCGACAGATATGTAAAAAAGGTTACATACAGGTATGTACAGACAGATGTGGATAGATATCTACATGGTAAGAATACATACTGTATAAGTAAACGATATATACAGCATTATTTGACATGCTATCATACAGAGTTACATGCAGGTGTATAAGTAGGTATATAGAAGGATTAAATGCAGGTATATTCAGACAGATATGGATACACAATGTGGTAAATATAAATATATTAATACATTACTAATTAGTATTTTAATCCGTTTTAAGATTCATACTAGATTCTCCACCAAAACAGACTCCTCTGTGAAAAAAAGCTTAGTCGCAGGAAAAACCCCAGAGCATCAAAGTAGCCGTTCGACCGCGCTCTCCTCTCTGATGATGATAATAATCGCCTTTGTCGCAGGGAGCGATCAGAGAGACGCTTTCAAACTCACGTTGCAGTATATAGCTGCCATCAAACGCTCCGCGGTTTGTCTTTGAGATACAGAAGAGAAAAGGCAGGTTCTATGGCGCGGCTACTAGTTAGCATGCCGGGCCTCGTCGTCATCCCGGGGCTGGATGATGATACAACAGTGGAATCGAGACGAACTATACGATATGTGACCCCAACCCTGCAGCTGTTGTTGTTGTTGTTGTTGTTTGTTGTTATGTTGGTCAAGATGGCATAGCGAATAACACAGAGGGCCAGGCGGGGGCTTCCCACTGCACCCCGTTAGCCATGCAGAGTGCTCCGCGCGTCGGACATGCAGCCGGCCTGTCTGGGACTGTGCTCCGGAGGGTCAGGGGTCAGACGCTCTGCAGCGCTCCGGAGGGTCAGAGGTCAGATGCTCTGCAGCGCCCCCTGGAGGGTCAGGTCAGATGCTCTGCAGCGCCCCCTGGAGGGTCAGAGGTCAGATGCTCTGCAGCGCCCCCTGGAGGGTCAGGTCAGATGCTCTGCAGCGCCCCCTGGAGGGTCAGACAGATGCTCTGCAGCGCCCCCTGGAGGGTCAGAGGTCAGATGCTCTGCAGCGCCCCCTGGAGGGTCAGGTCAGATGCTCTGCAGCGCTCCGGAGGGTCAGAGGTCAGATGCTCTGCAGCGCCCCCTGGAGGGTCAGAGGTCAGATGCTCTGCAGCGCTCCGGAGGGTCAGAGGTCAGATGCTCTGCAGCGCCCCCTGGAGGGTCAGAGGTCAGATGCTCTGCAGCGCCCCCTGGAGGGTCAGACAGATGCTCTGCAGCGCTCCGGAGGGTCAGAGGTCAGATGCTCTGCAGCGCCCCCTGGAGGGTCAGACAGTTGCTCTGCAGCGCTCCGGAGGGTCAGGGGTCAGATGCTCTGCAGCGCCCCCTGGAGGGTCAGACAGTTGCTCTGCAGCGCTCCGGAGGGTCAGAGGACAGTTGCTCTGCAGCGCCCCCTGGAGGGTCAGAGGTCAGATGCTCTGCAGCGCTCCCTGGAGGGTCAGAGGTCAGATGCTCTGCAGCGCCCCCTGGAGGGTCAGAGGTCAGATGCTCTGCAGCGCTCCCTGGAGGGTCAGAGGTCAGATGCTCTGCAGCGCCCCCTGGAGGGTCAGGTCAGATGCTCTGCAGCGCTCCGGAGGGTCAGAGGTCAGATGCTAACTGGTCCACCCTAAATAGCCGGATGGGGGTGGTGGACCAAACCATGTCACAGGAGATGTCGGGGGGGGGTTCCTTGTATTGTGATTTAGTTTATTATATGTATTTTCCTTATTACTTAAGATTATTGGTTGTTTAGTTCGGTAGATATGTTATATGTTGTATGTTTATTGTTTATTTGATTAATGTGCATTTTTAAGATAGTAGAGTAAAATATTAATGAATCAATTAGCCTGCCTATGTGTATGTGTCTGGCCAGGACCTATATATAGTTTGAGTTCTCTTTTGTGTGTCGTCTTCCGTTCTGTTCAGGTCTGTTTTTGTCCTGCTATATTATTTGGACCATTTATGTTATATTTAAATTATGTTTTTGAAATGGGTAAAATAAAACCCTTATTTTTTGCCAAAACCACTGTGTCCTCCTTGTCTGGCTGCTTGGTCCCTTACAGTCAGGCAGATGCTCTGTGGCTCTCTGTAGCGCCCCCTGGAGGGTCAGGCAGAGGCTCTGTCGCTCTCTGTAGCGCTCCCGAGGGTCAGGCAGAGGCTCTGTCGCTCTCTGTAGCGCCCCCTGGAGGGTCAGGCAGATGCTCTGTCGCTCTCTGTAGCGCCCCCTGGAGGGTCAGACAGAGGCTCTGTAGTCTACACACACTCGTGGAGACAGCTGCAGTGAGGATCATGATACTGTACATGTTGTTATCATGAATGAATGAATGAATGAAAACTTTATTTAACAGATTGCAGAATGGGTACAATACAGTACGGCTCAATACATACAATTGTTAAGGGGATGCAGACCTGAGAAAGACGTTTGTCTTGTTTCCATCAGGGTCCCCCATTTTCAATTCATATAGACATTTATGACATACACAACATACATGACATTTATGGCATAGGGACATATAGGTATTTAGTACTGATACATTTGTGACATAGGCGGTATTCAAATATACAGTACTGTTACCCCTAGATCCTGACAGAGTATATACATATGATGGGGAGGGGACTGTACATTAGGAGGGGGTGGGTGGGTGGGAGGGAAATATACATACGGCGGGGAGGGAATATATACATGCGGTGGGGAGGGGACTGTCTATTAGGAGGTGGTGGGGGTCATGCCTGTTAGTAGAGTACCTTGTGTTAATAATAACCGTTTACTTTGACTATTGTAACATATAATATAACCGATAGGGCATACAGACCCTCATCTGCACACATCTTACACTGTTTATCTTTCTCATATTTTTATATTCAGATCTAATTTTGTGTCTTTCTAATTGTTACCCTGCCCATACCGCCCCTCCCCCTCATCCCGCCCCCCCCCCCCCACAAGGGGATCAATAAAGGAATATCATATCTTATGTTGCCCTCTTCTACCTCTCTCTCTCCCCCCCCCCCCTCTCTCTCTCTCCCCCCCCCCCTCTCTCTCTCTCTCTCTCTCTCTCTCTCTCTCTCTCTCTCTCTCTCTCTCTCTCTCTCTCTCTCTCCCTCCCTCTCTCTCTCCCTCTCTCTCTCTCTCTCTCTCTCTCTCTCTCTCTCTCTCTCTCTCTCTCTCTCACAATGCAGTCTAAGTGGATCTTAAAGGAAGGAAACGCTACAAAATATGGTAATTAAGCAGCCGCTCACGACAGGATGTGGTACATGGTTATTATATCACAGCTAGTTCGGCCCGACATGGAAGCGCAGATATAATAATAAATATAGCTGTGCTATAATAATAACCATATGGCACGGCCTGAAGTGAGCTATTGCTTTTTTATGAAACGGTTACCAAGTAGGTTATGGCAATTATGAAAGTAAGACACACTTCAACTCAAGTTGTTTTTATTAGTAAATGATAAATTAGGCCCTCCTGGCTGCCTGCTATGCAACATACAAACTAACAACCAGCTGGCATTATTTTTTCCCTATTTTTTAGACCTACTCCTATCCGAGCTCCGGGAGGGTCATCAAAGAGAAGTCGCCTATTCTCAGTCCTTGCCCCACAATGGTGGAATGAACTGCCCACCCCAGTTAGGAGGACAGCCGAATCACGTCCAATCTTTCCCCGTCGACTAAAGACGCACTTCTTCAACCATTATCTAAAAAGAATCTAACCCTAACTAACCTTACTGTCATGCACTTGTCCTAATAAACTAACCTACACTGTAACACGCAACACTTTGATGAACATTGTTACTCAGCTGATAGAGTTGTGCCCTTCCTGATGACTTGTCGTACAAAACTTGTAAGTCGTTTTGGATAAAAGCGTTCAGCTAAATGACTAAATGTAAATGTAAATGGTATATTTATTTCATTATTTGGTTATATTATATTTACATTCATGTGTATGGTGCACTCACTCACTGAACAACCGTGTGTCACACTCCACCAAAGTGTCTCTCTACGGGGTTCTCCGACACAGAGACACAGGCAGCGATGGTATAAACAGCAGAGCCAGTGAAGTGAAGAGGTGGCAAGATGCTGCGAGCCGGAGCCGATGGAGACTAGTGGTGACAGAAGCTGCCTTCAGTGTGTGTGAGGACGGGTGGTGCAGCCTCACCCTGTGCCCAGGTCTGATTAGCTCGACCGCTTGACCCAGGGCAGGAGTGGCTGATCCCAGGTCTGATTAGCTCGACCGCTTGACCGAGGGCAGGAGTGGCTGATCTCAGGTCTGATTAGCTCGACCGCTTGACCCAGGGCAGGAGTGGCTGATCCCAGGTCTGATTAGCTTGACCGCTTGACCCAGGGCAGGTGTGGCTGATCCCAGGTCTGATTAGCTCGACCGCTTGACCCAGGGCAGGAGTGGCTGATCCCAGGTCTGATTAGCTCGACCGCTTGACCCAGGGCAGGAGTGGCTGATCCCAGGTCTGATTAGCTCGACCGCTTGACCCAGGGCAGGTGTGGCTGATCCCAGGTCTGATCAGCTTGACCCAGGACAGGTGTGGCTGATCCCAGGTCTGATCAGCTTGACCCAGGACAGGTGTGGCTGATCTCAGGTCTGATTATCTTGACCCAGGGCAGGAGTGGCTGATCCCAGGTCTGATTATCTTGACCCAGGACAGGTGTGGCTGATCCCAGGTCTGATTATCTTGACCCAGGACAGGTGTGGCTGATCCCAGGTCTGATTATCTTGACCCAGGGCAGGAGTGGCTGATCCCAGGTCTGATTATCTTGACCCAGGACAGGTGTGGCTGATCCCAGGTCTGATTATCTTGACCCAGGACAGGTGTGGCTGATCCCAGGTCTGATTATCTTGACCCAGGACAGGTGTGGCTGATCCCAGGTCTGATTATCTTGACCCAGGACAGGTGTGGCTGATCCCAGGTCTGATTATCTTGACCCAGGACAGGTGTGGCTGATCCCAGGTCTGATCAGCTTGACCCAGGGCAGGTGTGGCTGATCCCAGGTCTGATTATCTTGACCCAGGACAGGTGTGGCTGATCCCAGGTCTGATTATCTTGACCCAGGGCAGGAGTGGCTGATCCCAGGTCTGATTATCTTGACCCAGGACAGGTGTGGCTGATCCCAGGTCTGATTATCTTGACCCAGGACAGGTGTGGCTGATCCCAGGTCTGATCAGCTTGACCCAGGGCAGGTGTGGCTGATCCCAGGTCTGATTATCTTGACCCAGGACAGGTGTGGCTGATCCCAGGTCTGATTATCTTGACCCAGAGCAGGTGTGGCTGATCCCAGGTCTGATTATCTTGACCCAGGACAGGTGTGGCTGATCCCAGGTCTGATCAGCTTGACCCAGGACAGGTGTGGCTGATCCCAGGTCTGATTATCTTGACCCAGGACAGGTGTGGCTGATCCCAGGTCTGATTATCTTGACCCAGGACAGGTGTGGCTGATCCCAGGTCTGATTATCTTGACCCAGGACAGGTGTGGCTGATCCCAGGTCTGATTATCTTGACCCAGGACAGGTGTGGCTGATCCCAGGTCTGATCAGCTTGACCCAGGACAGGTGTGGCTGATCCCAGGTCTGATTATCTTGACCCAGGACAGGTGTGGCTGATCCCAGGTCTGATCAGCTTGACCCAGGACAGGTGTGGCTGATCCCAGGTCTGATTATCTTGACCCAGGACAGGTGTGGCTGATCCCAGGTCTGATTATCTTGACCCAGGACAGGTGTGGCTGATCCCAGGTCTGATTATCTTGACCCAGGACAGCCGTAGCCAGCAGCTGCAGAACTCCAGAACTACTAGGAGCGTCTGGCCACTAAGTGTGTCTGACTCTCAACCACCAAGACCTGCACGGACTACAGTGTGTGTCGTACATCATGCCAGTTAGTGTATAGAATATATATATACTCTTACTCATAGTATATATATTCAGATTCAAATTCTTTATTGCCTATATTTATTGTAACGTATAATATAACCGATACAGACCCTCATCCGCATCTTTGTTTACACCGTTACATTTTCTCGTATCTTTATATTCAGACTTAATTATATTGTTTACACCATTTATTTTTTCCCCATATCTTTATATTCAGATCTAATTGTACCGCCTATATTTATGTCTTTCTACTATTACCCTGCCCAAACAATGTACCTCCCCTCCCCCCCTCCCCCCATGCTGCTATGACGCCTGGACTTCCCCAAAGGGGATCAATAAAGGAATATCTTATCTTGTTAGGCTAACATCTTCTCCTCCGTAGCGGAGTGATACCGACTTGTGTGAAAAGGAATTTGAATCACAGCTGTGGGTCAATGCGTCTTAATACCACAATTATGAACCAATCAGATTCGCTTGATGCAAGCTACCCCGTTTTATGAATCTTAATTCAGTAGAGATTTGAGTGACCTTTTCGGTATATGGACTACGTCAAAAACGACGTCGGGGGGTTAGGCACTCAACAGGGAGCCTGGGATCCAGCAGAGAGTCGACATCCTCGACATCCTCCCCGGTAGAGAGGACGCGACCCTGGTCAGACGCCTCTGGTTTTAGCTCCGCAACGATGTACTCACTTTTAGCTATTATGTTTGTTTTTGCTACTTTTTTATTTAAAGCAACACTGGCGGGTACGTCATACGACCGTCAGACACTTATGGACCTGAACCCCGGGCTCAAAGAGGAGTTTGGAGACACTTTTGACCTAGAATGGCCAGCAGAAATCAGACGGGAGAATGGCGGCAAAGAAAAGAACAAAGGCGACGGCAGGAGAAGACACAGAGGGAGACGAGGAGGTATCAGATTGAGACTAAAAAGAGCTGCTTACCGCCCAGCAATTCCATCCATCTTTCTGGCGAATGCCCGTTCGTTGGAGGGTAGGATGGATGATCTGAGAGCGAGGGTCCGGTTCCAACGGGAGATGAGAGACATCAACATTATATGTCTCACAGAGACATGGCTCACGTCGACGACCCCAGACAAAAGCATCTCTCCCTCGGATGCCTTCACAGTCTTACGTGCAGATCGCAACGCTGGCTCAGGAAAGACCATCGGCGGCGGAGTCTGCCTCATCACGAACAATTCCTGGGTTAATCCCGAGGGGGTGCAGGTCCTCTCAAACTCGTGTTCGCCGGACTTGGAACATCTTTCTATCCTATGTCGTCCGTTTCACCTCCCGAGGGAGTTCACAGCAGTCGTCATGACTGGCGTGTATATTCCCCCACACGCGAATACGGGCAAAGCGCTGGGCGAATTACACGATCATCTCAACAGACACCAGATCAAACACCCAGACGCAGCGATGGTAGTGGCCGGCGATTTCAACCAGGCCAACCTGAAGAAAGTGATGCCGTCCTTTTTTCAGCACATCACTTGCTCCACCAGAGGGAAGAACACACTCGACCACTGCTATTCCCCGTTCAAAGCGGGTTACAAGGCAGTAGCCGCTCCGCCATTAACGGGGTCCACAAGCTCGAGCGATCATGACTCCATCTTGCTATTTCCGGCATATCAACAGAGATCACGTGACGCCGTCGTGTCACGTGAGACAAAGAAGTGGACCGACGAATCAGAGGCCACGCTCAAGGACGTGCTTGCAGACAAGGATTGGGATATGTTCATAGGAAGCGCCAGTGACGTCAGTGAACTAGCAGACATAGTGGTGTGCTACATAACAACAATAGCTGATGGTATTGTCCTCAGGAAAACGGTGCGGATTTTCCCAAACCAGAAACCGTGGGTGGATAGCACTATTAGAGCAGCTCTGAACTCTCGTACCACCGCCTACAACCTGGGTAGAGAGTCAGGAAACATGGAGGAGTATAAGGCTTCAGTCTATACTCTACGCAAAGCTGTCAAACTTGCTAAGAGGACATATGCTGACAAACTGGAGACACAAATGGCACAAAACGACACAAGAGGATTATGGCAGGGACTGAAGACAATAACTGACTATAAAGTCAGCGCCCCCTCAATGGGGAGCGACGACGCCTCCCTCGCGGACAAGCTCAACACCTTTCTACGCTCGGTTTGGTGTAGACAGTGGCGCTGCTGGCTCTCCGGCTAGTGACGTCACTGGCGCGCCGGCTGTTGTGGAGGGGGGGGGGCAACCGCGAGGGGGGGGGGACGCTCTCTCGTTGTCGGAACACAGTGTGAGAAGAGCATTTATGCAGGTGAACACCAGGAAGGCTGCTGGCCCAGATGGCATAACAGGACGTATACTCAAGACCTGTGCCAACCAGCTGGCCCCTGTGTTCACCGCCATATTTAATCAATCACTGGCGGAGTCAGTGGTCCCTGCCTGCTTCAAGAGGTCTACCATCATCCCTGTGCCGAAGAAACCCTCCCCAGCATGTCCAAATGACTACAGACCGGTGGCACTCACCTCTGTGGTC
>NW_028170500.1:7500-17836 GCF_963971535.1 Notolepis coatsorum
AATGATGTAACAACAGGCCTCACTGGTCACTGAAACCTCTAATGATGTAACAACAGGCCTCACTGGTCACTGAAACCACTAATGATGTAACAACAGGCCTCACTGGTCACTGAAACCACTAATGATGTAACAACAGCTGCCTCACTGGTCACTGAAACCACTAATGATGTAACAACAGGCCTCACTGGACACTGAAACCACTAATGATGTAACAACAGGCCTCACTGGTCACTGAAACCTCTAATGATGTAACAACAGGCCTCACTGGTCACTGAAACCACTAATGATGTAACAACAGGCCTCACTGGTCACTGAAACCACTAATGATGTAACAACAGGCCTCACTGGTCACTGAAACCACTAATGATGTAACAACAGGCCTCACTGGTCACTGAAACCGAGGGATGTGTAGAATCCCAAGATGCACCTTTGTTTACACTAGGGGTGAAACGATACGCATTCGAATCGTGTACCGTACGGTACGACCAGTGGCGTTGCGCAATATGTCGGGGCCCCCCCGCAGGGCAGACCACTCCCCTAAATCAATAATAAAGTGATAAAATGTTGCGCGCTACGTGCAAGGTCCATCCCATTACAGCCGACCCTAATGTCAAGCTCACCCTCCGCCTATGCAGGCTCTGACACTACTTGCAGTTTCAGTAAATCATCGTAATTACAATGACCCATAATCTTGTGCCATGTCTGAATATCGTGTGACTGGCCGTCCCGCTACAACACACATCATTATTATCATCACACTGGACATCGCGGCCACTTAAACCATGTACTTAAAAATTTACGGATTCGATTCCAGTTCCAATGTAACCTGTAGGCTACTCGTACTGGTTATGGCGAATAAAACGTTATATTCTTCTAACCTGTCTGGGCGGCTGTAGCGTGGCTGGGGGCCTGGCTGGGGGCCTGGCTGGGGGCCGGCTGGGCTGTCTGTCTGCCTGGACTCGGAGCTGACCGGGGGGTCGAGGTGGGGAGCTTACTGCCGATGCATCTTCAGTAATGTTAGAGTCAGTCTACCTTTGCTGCCTGCTGGAACAATGATGTTCTTTTTCGTAGCTTTGCCGTCTCCTGTTTGGCTTTCGCTCTCATCTTGTTTTTCTGAGCACCGCGTCCGCTTGGGTATTTTTACCTGCGCTTCCCGCTGTGTTTTGAATGCTGCCCAGCCTGCCAATGAACATTAGTCAGCCGGCTAGCCCTATCGCAGGTGAGCAAATAATTACAACATAGCAGGGAGGGGGGGGGGGGCCCCGCCCTCTGCACGAGATGCATCCAGCTGCAGCCCCGCAGAACCATACTCCCACTGCCACACTGCGCCCTGTTCGTTACGAAATCTAAGAGGATAGCCTACAGTGGGGGCGGGGCCCCCTAAGCTCCGGGGCCCCCCCCGCACCGCGGGGGTTGCGGGGGCCTCCGCTACGCCACTGGGTACGACCCCCACGGTTCGGGGTGTCTGTGTATCGTACGGTTCAGGGGATGCGCAGATAAAAAAAAATGTAAATGAATTTGGCACGGAGCCGGGAGAGGTGAGCACTGCAGCCAGGTGCTAGTCAGTTTGTGTAAAAATGGCAAGCACAATATAAATCAATCTTCATTACGACTTTAAAAACATAGCCATTAACATTACATAGGCCTACACACATCTTGCCATAACGTTAGCAGTTTGTACAACACAACGCATGCAATGAAATGTTATCGTAGCTACTAGCTAGCAGAGGAGAAAATGGGAGTCTGAGAGGCGGGGTGTTTAAAGACAATGATAGGTGTTTATTCAACATCCAAGAAGGCTAACATACAACTGTGTTTTACTAACTCCAACCGGGACGCGTCTATTCGAATACCAACCGGTTTGTGCGTTTTGCGAATCTGATTGGCCACTGACGTTTCTGGTCATGTGACATGTGCGCCCAATCGCGTGACGCGCCCATTTCCGCCCTGACCAGCAGCAAACTACCTAATGCCTAGTTTATCACTGGTTAGGCTTAGGCGACTCTTTCGAAGTTGGTTAAGGTTAGAGTTTGGAATCAGGGCTGGCGTTCTATCGCCCTGCTCTAAGACAAACTCTAACCTTAACCAACTTCGAAAGAGTGCCTAAGCTTAACCGGCGAAAGAACTTGCCGTCACACGATTGGTGCACATGTCACTTGACCAGAAACGTCAGTGGCCAATCGCGTCCGCAAAACGCGCAAACCGGTTGGTATTCGAATAGACGCAACCGGGACTATTGCCGCTTTTCCACAGCATGTTGATGTTATGAACTCCTCCTAACGTTGGCTGAGCTGATAACGTTGACTCAGCTGAAGGTCCCACACGATAAAATGTCCGTGGGGACCCGCCAACCCATAGATAGTTCCAACTCACCGAATTACGTAATCAACCACAGTTGCACTCAATATTTAAATAATGTTAGTCTAAATAAATGTAGACAGATAATGTACATATTTTAAAAATAGAATGAACAGAGCAGTGTTGTTTTGAAACAGTACAGTGTGTGTGTTAGTTTGATGTATGCTGCAATTTATATTGATGGCCTTCTAATTTGTTTATTTATTTATTTTAAATAACTGACACTTTTCCCTTTGATAAGAAATCCAGCCATATTCCTTTCATTGTATTTCAAATACTGCACTTTAATTTCAAGCAGAAAACGAATCTTTCTATTAAGAACTGACAATCAGGGAATTTAAACATTGTTGACATTGTTTTTTTTGTGTTTATATTAAAGAAAGGAAAGTCTAGTGCTGGCTGAGCATATTGTTTGTTTGCACTAAGTTAATACTTTGACAAATGTAGCCTATATTTTTCAGTCAGTTCGGTCTTTGTGTGCCAAACATTATTTAAGGCTGTAAACACTGTAACACTGTAAACTTTTTTTTTTCTTTTTTTTTAATAAATGAGAAGCATGTTTAGATTTTTGAGTGTAACATCTTTTTTTTTTATAAAAAAACAACGTATATCGAACCGAACCGAAAACCGTGACCCCAAAACCGTGATACGAACCGAACCGTCCATTTTGTGAACCGTTCCACCCCTAGTTTACACTGATTATTTTTCTCATATTTTTATATCAAATTCTATTGCCTATATTTATGTCTTTCATCTATTACCCTGCCTATACCTGTACCTCCCCTCCCCCCTCCCCCGTGCTGCTACGATGCCCCAATGTCCCCCAAGGGGATCAATAAAGAAATGATCTTATCTAAATTCTGAGTTAATTATTCCAAAAACCCTTCCGCTCCCTCCCAGAGGGTTAATGGTTTTGCGTTGGTTAAAAAGCGAAGTGACCCACGGGGACGGGACCCAGGCGACAAAGTGTTTGCCCTTTACGGAGAGAGGGTGCCGGCCCAGGGCTGGAGGACAACCTGCTACTTAAGAGTCCCATAAACGGAAGGTCACTCGTTGATTACCCAGCAACAGCCAGCGGGTCCCGTCCATTATTCCCTCTCTCGTTGTTACATAACGCCACGGTTATCCGTCCCGTTCTAAGTGTTCTCGAACAAGACACTGAACCCACTTACATTTACATTTAGTCATTTAGCTGACACTTTTATCCAAAGCGACTTACAAGTTCTGTACGACAAGCCATCAGGAAGGGCACAACTCTATCAGCTGAGTAACAATCTTCATCAAAGTGTTGAGTGCTACAGTGTAGGTTAGTTTATTAGGACAAGTGCATGACAGTAAGGTTAGTTAGGGTTCGATTTTTTATTTACATTTTTTTGTTTCAGATAATGATTGAAGAAGTGGGTCTTTAGTCGACGGCGAAAGATTGGTGGGGTTTCGGCTCCTAACTGGGGTGGGTAGTTCGTTCCACCATTGTGGGGCAAGGACTGAGAATAGGCGACTTCTCTTTGATGACCCTCCCGGAGCTCGGATAGTAGTAGGTCTGAGGCGGCCAGAAGATGCAGAGCGTAGGGGTCTTGAGGGTGTGTAGTTAGAGACCATTGACCGGAGGTAGGCGGGAATGGTTCCCTTTGCCACACGGTATGCCAGGTAGAGGGCCTTGAAGCGGATTCGAGCGGCCATGGGGAGCCAGTGCAGGTCCCTGAGGGACGCATGCTGCACATCCTCCAACCCCTTGCAATCTGTCCCCTGTGTTTTCATACACCTTGAAGAAATCAATTTCCCCACATTTCCCGCCATCATCAGTTCTATTTTCAATCTTTCAAAATGTTCAGTTGCTATTGCATGCACTTATCTGTGTTTCATTACACATATATGTGTGCATGCTTACCAACTGTTTAGCCTGTTTTACTGCAACACTACTATCACCGACATCTAAGAAGGGAGATCGGCCCTTGAACGGCCCTTCTAAGGTTTCTCTCCTCCACATTGCCTGTGGTGCATTTTTTCCTATTGCTAGGTTTTAGTGAGTTTTTCCTTACCTTTGCGTGGGGTATGTCTGGGAGTGTTGCATTCATTTATTAATTTTTTTTTGGACTTTATGGTGTTTTTTGGTTTGTTCTTGATTTATTGTGATGTTTCTTCTTGGCCTGTTTAAAGAAGACGTATCTGGCCCATGGGGACATTAACGAGTGTTTGTCGGGCCTTACCGATACATTTGATTTGATTTATGTGTAACACACACATTTGTATGAATGAATGAATGAATGAAAACTTTATTTAACAGATTGCAGAATGGGTACAATACAGTACGGCTCAATACATACAATTGTTAAGGGGATGCAGACCTGAGAAAGACGTTTGTCTTGTTTCCATCAGGGTCCCCCATTTTCAATTCATATAGACATTTATGACATACACAACATACATGACATTTATGGCATAGGGACATATAGGTATTTAGTACTGATACATTTGTGACATAAACGGTATTCAAATATACAGTACTGTGACCCCTAGATCCTGACAGAGTATATACATATGATGGGGAGGGGACTGTACATTAGGAGGGGGTGGGTGGGTGGGAGGGAAATATACATACGGCGGGGAGGGAATATATACATGCGGTGGTGAGGAGACTGTCTATTAGGAGGTGGTGGGGGTTTTGGGCATTTACGGTGGCCAGTTTCGAATTGCAGCCTCCCGTAGGTGCTCTTTAAGGGCGGTTTTGAATGTGGGCAGGGATTCACATTCCTTTACAGCTTTGGGTAGGGCGTTCCACATTGTTGTGGCATAATTGCGAAACGTGTTTAGTCCCTTGTTTGAGCCGAATCTGGGTTTAACATGATTTGTTGAGCTTCCTCTGGTGTAGTGGTTGTGGTATTCACTGACCTTTGGGAAGTATTTTGACATGTACATGGGCACCCCGGTCGTATAGTGTATCTTGTAGACCAGGCCCATTGCAAGTTGCTGTACTCTGTCGTCTACTCTAAGCCATCCTAGGTTGGCAAAGTGGGCAGGGGTGAGGTGGGTTCTGGGGTTCAGGTCAAGTAGTAGTCTGACCAGTTTGTTTTGTGATGTTTGTAATTTTGTTTTAAGCGCCTTTGAGGTGCTTTGGTACCATGAGGTGCACGCATAGTCATAGTACCCTTGAATGAGTGCTCCTGCCAGAGTCTTCAGGGTATTCTTGTTTACCAGAGAGGAGATCCGGTACAAGAATCTAGTTCGTTGGTTGACTTTTTTGATTACATTGGATGCCATTTTGTCACAGGAAAGATTTGCCTCTAGGATGGAACCCAGGTAGGTAATTTCGTCTTTCCTTGTGACAATATTGTCACCCACTGTAACTGAGAAGCCGTCGGTCTTGCTGAGTTTGTTATTTGAACCGAAGAGAATGGACTCTGTTTTGCCCATGTGTAATGATAGTTTGTTATCAGCGAGCCATATGCAGATTTTGCCTAGTTCCGTGCTGAGGGAACATTTTTGGGGGGGGGGGTTTGATTCCAAAGCAGTTATGACTGTTGACTTCATGGGAGAGCCCTGTGTCTTCAGGAGGTAAGTACAGGGTGCTTGGAGACCAGGTCCGACAAAACCACAAGGGCTCTGATGGTGAGGCAGTCACGGTGGTTTGGGACCCGGCCTTATTAAAAGACTTCTAACAACTGTGATTGTTCTGGGAAAAACCACATGGGTTGCGTAGGATGAGAGGTCCCCAACAATGGCTCAGGTAATATCATACCCCCCTCTGGTGGTCACAGGGTATATAATCAGTGACCCTTTGGGGTAAACAAGCAACAAGGCTGATTGAATGATGCAACACTGTTTGTAATTATGTAAAGTGTTCATCATACAGTAGCATTGAGCTGTAATGTAACACAAGGATCCAATGTCCCCAATGACATCACTGGTGGCCATATTCAAACTCACGTACTCTCAATAACTAAATTAATGTGTGCAAAAGGTTTTTTTTTTTGGATGTGTGTAAGATCATGTGCAAAATAAATCAGCATTGTTTTTTTTTGTGTGAAGTGGCCCTTTAATTTAATGTGTGGCAATATAAAAAAAATAATATATATATATATATATATATATATATATATATATATATATATATATATATATATATATATATATATATATATATAAAAGAAAAGAGAATGGCCTACCCATCCATTGTTCGCCCATCCCGTGTGTAAACACACCAATTATTATTGCAGAACCGGAGAATGAATCATCTATAAACCGGCTGGCACAGGTGTACCACACAACGCACCGGCAGCGAGAGAGTAGTGCAGTCTTGCCAATGATTCAACAATGTGCTTTAAGACTTACCCGGGTAAGGAGCGGTGATTGAACCAGAGAAAACCAGATACAGCAAATCTGATCATCATGTACAGTAGCTGGGTTGGCATAGTGCTTTTATGAGCCATGTACAGTTATTCACACATAATTACTACTTGACCCAATAGCTCCCTCTCTCTTTGTCTCTCGGGGGGGGGGGGGGGGGGGGGGGGGGGGGTTTGACGTCACTGTTTTGGAAAGTAGCTCTTTTCTTCGCCCTGAACACAAAGCCTTGACTGTGTTTGGTACGTGCTGAGCTCAGGGAGCAGCTGCTCGCACGCCGGCCTCAGGGCTGCCGACCAAACTCAGCGCTGGAGAAGGTCCCTGTTCTGGAGGTGGGTCCTGTGGTGCAGGTGCCAGGCCCTGTTCTGGAGGTGGGTCCTGTGGTGCAGGTGGCAGGCCCTGTTCTGGAGGTGGGTCCTGTGTAGATGGAAGATGATTAAACAGAAGGTTTCGTAGATACAGTACTGAATTCTGCCATCCGGACACATGCAATTTGAAATATGATTATAGAATATAGAATATCAGGCATAGAATGGTTATGCGATTTAAATGTGATTAATTAGATTAATTAATTACAAATCCTGTAATTAATTAGATTAATTTTTTTAATCGCCTGACAGCACTAATATATATATATATATATATATATATAAAAACCTGTTTAAGTCTTGAGTTTGAAAGGAGCTTTATTAAATAATAATAAAGAAAAACATAAAACACAAACTAAGTGTTAACAGGCTTTGCTTTACATCAAATGGCTTCAACAACAGGCCATGGATGTGCCTCATCACATAAACCCATCTAATACATTATATAAATAGTTGCCAACCATTTTTATAATCGATTAGTTGTTGATTAGTCGATTAGTTATTGCAGACCGGGTTCCCTCTGCATTACCTGGCTATGATGTTCCTTGTACGACTTGTTTTTATTGTTTTATTTTTTATTGTTTTATTGTGTCACACCAAGGTGAGACTACTCTTCCTGGGGTCCAAACATTTAAATACAAAAAAAAAAAATTTAATAAAAATATTAAACCACAAACATTGAAGTACTCACAAGAAAACATCACAACAAACAAAACGAGTGAATCAAAGCTCACTCAATATTCATAAGTCAAATATCACAATTTTCCAACCATAGAATACATATTCCATAATCAGTCCATAAGAACAAAACAGATAAAATCGTGTATATGATTTAAACTTATAATATAGCATAAGCATAAACTTGTATTACCAATTATTCACCATCAAGTTCAAGTTCAAGTTTCTTTATTATTTGTCATACAGAAGAGACAAAAAGAGATTGGTTTTATCGAGTATCACAGCGGCTAAAATGCTGATAGCATCACGATGGTTTCAACCGGAAAAAATTTGCCGGAACGTCTGGATTCTTACATATCTCGATGTGATTTATCAAGAAATATCTACAGCAAGAATTTTGGGTCTCAATGAATCCAAAATGACAATGTGGTTAGAAGTGGTGGAGAGAATAAAAGCTAGCATATAATGGTAGTGTCTGGTTAGGAGCGAGGGATAATGGATGGATTATCCAAATGGGGGGTCCGGGAGGGGGGGTACGAGCTAGAGCATATGTGTGTAGGGTATTAGATAGCAGGTATTAGGGGTATATCCTGTATAAGACATTTAACTAAATGGTGATTTCATTGGATGTGCACTGTTAATAATGCTTGTATATCTTATCGTGTGTTGTCATGTTTGTTTATAAGTTTGTTTAAAAAATAATAAAAAAATTAAATACAAAAGATTAAATGTGGGGTCGCCAAAAACAGTTTGAGAACCCAGCTGATCTATGCTCTTGGTTATAGGGCATGTTGACTTTAACAAAGTCAAATGAAATGCTTGTTTTCACTGCAGGGGGGAAGTGCACAGTCTTTCCCTCATAAGAAATGATATTAAAATGCAGTATCATATATATGAGGAGGAGGCGGGGTCTAGTGCAGAGAGAGGGAGGGGGACTCTGGTCTGTTACGTGTCATTACAGCAGGTGTTTCTGCACCCTGGACTGTACAGTATGGCCCAACAACTGTGTGTAACCAACTAATTATGGAAGTTAGGGAGGAATCACACTTCTTGCTTTCTCTCTCTCTTTATATCAGTCTCTTTAAGTATTTTTTTCTCTCTCTCTCTCTCTCTCTCTCTCTCTCTCTCTCTCTGAATTACTCACTCTCCCCACTGCACTCTTAGCAATATTTTATTTCCAGTTCAATATTTCACTCCAATAGATAACACACAGTATGTTCACAGTACACTCCCTTCACAGTATACATTTAACCATCATACTGTATTGACTTGCATAACCCTTTCACTACCACAATACAGAAGGTTAACCCTTTCACTACCACACTACAGAAGGTTAACCCTTTCACTACCACACTACAGAAGGTTAACAGTCTGTAGTGTGGTAGTGAAAGGGTTAACCTTCTGTAGTGTGGTAGTGAAAGGGTTAACCTTCTGTAGTGTGGTGGTGAAAGGGTTAACCATCTGTAGTGTGGTAGTGAAAGGTTAACCGTCTGTAGTGTGGTAGTGAAAGGGTTAACAGTCTGTAGTGTGGTAGTGAAAGGGTTAACCTTCTGTAGTGTGGTAGTGAAAGGGTTAACCTTCTGTAGTGTGGTGGTGAAAGGGTTAACCATCTGTAGGGTGGTAGTGAAAGGGTTAACCCTTTGTTGTGTGGTAGTGAAATGGTTAACCTGGTAGTGAAAGGGTTAACCATTTCTTGTGTGGTAGTGAAAGGGTTAACCTTCTGTAGCATGGTAGTGAAAGGGTTAACCATTTATCGTGTGGCAGTGAAAGGGTTAAAATTCTGTATTGTCTCAGTGAAAGGGTTAACCCTTTGTCTCGTGGCAGTGAAAGGGTTAACATTCTGTATTGTCGCTGTGAAAGGGTTAACCATTTCATAGCGTGGTAGTGAAAGGGTTAACTGTCTGTATTGCTGCAGTGAAAGGGTTAACCTTCTGTATTGTCGCAGTGAAAGGGTTAACCTTCCGTATTGCCGCAGTGAAAGGGTTAACCCTTTGGTAGTGTGGTAGTGAAAGGGTTAACCTGCCGTATTGCCGCAGTGAAAGGGTTAACCCTTTGGTAGTGTGGTAGTGAAAGGGTTAACCTTCTGTATTGTCGCAGTGAAAGGGTTAACCCTTTGTGGTAGTGAAAGGGTTAAGCGATGCCTCTAAGAAATCCCCTTGACTTATCCGAACACATATTGAGCACATGGACGCAACGCCACACACACATGCACACACACACACATGGACGCAACGCCACACGCACACACACATGCACACACACACACATGGACGCAACGCCACACGCACACACACATGCACACACACACACATGGACGCAACGCCACACGCACACACACATGCACACCCCACCTCCATTAGACTAGAGTGTGCTGTGTCACCAGGGTTAATGTTTAGACACCGGGCCGGCTGAAACACACAGCCAGAAGCACACAGGGATGAAGGTCAGGCCGACACACACTCTTTGATCCTTCCTATCCGCCAGAGAGATGAGACCTGGAGGGTGGAGGGAGGGAGGCGTGGGAGGCGTGGGGGGTGGAGGGAGGCGTGGGGGGGGTTTAGAGAGAGAGTGGTCTTCCTAAACTTTGTCCG